>NC_042969.1:87655356-87712856 GCF_901001165.1 Salmo trutta | reverse complement strand
ACATTAGAGGGGTGTTGTCAGTGTGTACACTACATTAGAGGGGTGTTGTCAGTGTGTACACTACATTAAAGGGGTGTTGGCAGTGTGTACACTACATTAGAGGGGTGTTGGCAGTGTGTACACTACATTTGATCTCTCTGTCTCAGGTGAGACGGGGGCCATGGTCTCCTCCACCCTCAAGCTGGGCATCTCAATCCTCAACACAGGCAACTGTGACGTACAACAGGTGAGTTCTGTCCGACTGTCATCTACCTGGTTCACCTGGACAGTCGAAAGCAAAAGGAGGTTTAACTCAGAAAACTGAAGTGCTGGCAGCACTCCAGGACCAAGGCTGACTACCCCTTCTGTATTAGACCAGGGGTACTAACTATAACTACCCCTTCTGTACTAGACCAGGGGTACTAACTAATACTACCTCTGTTGTATTAGACCAGGGGTACTAACTATAACTACCCCTTCTGTACTAGACCAGGGGTACTAACTATAACTACCTCTGTTGTATTAGACCAGGGGTACTAACTATAACTACCCCTTCTGTACTAGACCAGGGGTACTAACTATAACTACCCCTTCTGTAACAGACCAGGGGTACTAACTATAACTACCTCTGTTGTACTAGACCAGGGGTACTAACTATAACTACCCCTTCTGTATTAGACCAGGGATACTAACTATAACTACCTCTGTTGTATCAGACCAGGGGTACTAACTATAACTACCTCTGTTGTATTAGACCAGGGGTACTAACTAATACTACCTCTGTAGTACTAGACCAGGGGTACTAACTATAACTACCTCTGTTGTATTAGACCAGGGGTACTAACTATAACTTCCCCTTCTGTATTAGACCAGGGTTACTAACTAATACTACCTCTGTAGTATTAGACCAGGGGTACTAACTATAACTACCTCTGTTGTATCAGACCAGGGGTACTAACTATAACTACCTCTGTTGTATTAGACCAGGGGTACTAACTATAACTACCTCTGTTGTATTAGACCAGGGGTACTAACTAATACTACCTCTGTAGTACTAGACCAGGGGTACTAACTATAACTACCTCTGTTGTATTAGACCAGGGGTACTAACTATAACTACCCCTTCTGTATTAGACCAGGGGTACTAACTAATACTACCTCTGTAGTATTAGACCAGGGGTACTAACTATAACTACCTCTGTTGTATCAGACCAGGGGTACTAACTATAACTACCTCTGTTGTATTAGACCAGGGGTACTAACTATAACTACCTCTGTTGTATTAGACCAGGGGTACTAACTAATACTACCTCTGTAGTACTAGACCAGGGGTACTAACTATAACTACCTCTGTTGTATTAGACCAGGGGTACTAACTATAACTACCCCTTCTGTATTAGACCAGGGGTACTAACTATAACTACCCCATCTGTATTAGACCAGGGGTACTAACTAATACTACCTCTGTAGTATTAGACCAGGGATACTAACTATAACTACCTCTGTTGTATCAGACCAGGGGTACTAACTATAACTACCTCTGTTGTATTAGACCAGGGGTACTAACTAACACTACCCCTTCTGTACTAGACCAGGGGTACTAACTAACACTACCCCTTCTGTATTAGACCAGGGGTACTAACTAACACTACCCCTTCTGTATCAGACCAGGGGTACTAACTAACACTACCCCTTCTGTACTAGACCAGGGGTACTAACTAACACTACCCCTTCTGTACTAGACCAGGGGTACTAACTAACACTACCCCTTCTGTACTAGACCAGGGGTACTAACTAACACTACCCCTTCTGTACTAGACCAGGGGTACTAACTAACACTACCCCTTCTGTATTAGACCAGGGGTACTAACTAACACTACCCCTTCTGTACTAGACCAGGGGTACTAACTAACACTACCCCTTCTGTACTAGACCAGGGGTACTAACTAACACTACCCCTTCTGTACTAGACCAGGGGTACTAACTAACACTACCCCTTCTGTACTAGACCAGGGGTACTAACTAACACTACCCCTTCTGTACTAGACCAGGGGTACTAACTAACACTACCCCTTCTGTATCAGACCAGGGGTACTAACTACTACTTCAGAAGGTCCGGTCACATACCGTGCATTCGGAAAGTATTCAAACTTTTTCCCCATTTTGTTACGTTACAGCCTTATTCTAAAATGGATTAAATTGCTTTTTTTACTCATCAATCTACACACAATAACACATAATGACAAACTAAAAACAGGTTTTTAGAAATTTTTACGAATGTATTAAAATTTAACTAACGGAAATATCACATTTACATAAGTATTCAGACCCTTTACTCAGTACTTTGTTGAAGCACCTTTGTCAGTGATTACAGCCTCGAGTCTTCTTGGGTATGACGCTACAAGCTTGGTACACCTGTATTTGGGGAGTTTCTCCCATTCTTCTCTGCAGATCTTCTCAAGCTCTGTCAGGTTGAATGGGGAGTGTCGCTGCACAGCTATTTTCAGGTCTCTCCAGAGATGTTAGATCAGGTTCAAGTCTGGGCTCTGGCTGGGCCACTCAAGGACATTCAGAGACTTGTCCCGATGCCACTCCTGTGTTGTCTTAACTGTGTGCTTAGGGTCATTGTCCTGATGGAAGGTGAACCTTCACCCCAGTCTGAGGTCCTGAGCGCTCTGGAGCAGGTTTTCAAGGATCTCTCTGTACTCCGTTCATCTTTGCCTCGATCCCGACTAGTCTCCCAGTCCCTGCCGCAGACAAACATCCCCACATCATGATGCTGCCACCACCATGCTTCACCGTAGCGATGGTGCCAGGTTTAAAATAATTTAATACATTTTAGAATAAGGCTGTAACGTAACAAAATGTGGAAAAAGTCAAGGGACCTGAATACTTTCCAAATTCACTGAACATGTCCCCACTGGTGAAAGATCCAGATGGATATTGTCTTTTCCAGCATAGTAACAAACCCTCACCTCACAACCCATGTGACTCAAAACTGTTCAATGTGTTCACACCCCTCTTGTTGGCAGTGAGAAAAAAATGTTTACGTTATAAGAACCTGTTAAACTCTGACGCACCCTGGAGACATTTTCTAAGCAACAACAGAAAATGTAAACTACCTTCGAATATATTTAGATTCCAAAACTATTCTAAGTCCTAAGTCCTACCAACATGCTTCGTTAGAAAGGTAAGAACAATGGGATTCTTATACAGGTGACACAAACAGCATGGCTATTACAGAGCGAACAATCACAGGCAAAGAAAAGCAACAAAATAAATCCATAAAACATGTTTTTTGGTGCGTTTGGTTCCCACATTGTCCGCATGTCGGGGAATAAGATATTTGAAAGTCTTTTGTTTTGTTTTGAAATAAAGTATATGTCACCAATTACTATTCCAAAATGATTTAAAAAATATATAATTAAATGTTTTTGTCATATTTGTCAAATTGTCATACTTGGGCCACTTGTAACCAGATGTGTCTGGTTTGATCTGTGGGAAAATGGCTGTAAGGATTTTCAAGACTGACATCTTAAAAATGACCCCCTATTGATTAGTACTTTCGAAGTTATTATTATTTTTTTTTATAACACACAGACAAGCAAGGACACGTCCAACTGCTTTTCCAATACATTTTTCCCCCATTGAAAATGAGTGAGAAAGATCAACGGTGTGTTGTCAGATGGGGCGGCAGAGTAGCCTAGTGGTTAGAGTGTAGAGGCGGCAGCGTAGCCTAGTGGTTAGAGTGTAGAGGCGGCAGCGTAGCCTAGTGGTTAGAGTGTAGAGGCGGCAGCGTAGCCTAGTGGTTAGAGCGTTGGACTAGTAACCGAAAGGTTGGAATATCGAATCCCCGAGCCGACAAGGTATAAATCTGTCGTTCTGCCCCTGAACAAGGCAGTTAACCCACTGTTCCTAGGCCGTCATTGTAAATAAGAATTTGTTCTTAACTGACTTGCCTAGTTAAATAAAAAAATTGAGATAATGTCATATTATTAAATGTGGATGCATTACATTACAATGACCACACTTTCCATACATACAACTTTTCAGAACTTTCGGTGACTTAAATTGCGTTCTCTATAAATATGACCATAGCGCATAATTTATAGCCGAGAAGGAGGGGGTAGCTGGGGCATTATTATGACATCATTGTCACTTTCTATTTTCTGACAGAAATTGACGGAGTGGGTAAAACTTAAGCTCTAAAACAACTGCTCAGAGTTTAACAGGTTAAAGCTCATTTCCTGCAATTATACACATTGTTCTATGGAGCAAAGAGAGCATGTGACAGTTAAAACAATATATCAAATATATTTCTAGATTTTTAGTCTGTCTGTTGAGTATGGCTGTATTAGACTGATTGATGGCTTCCTGTTTCTCTGTCTTACTGTCTTTCTGTCTTCCTGTCTCTCTGTCTCCCTGTCTCCCTGTCTCCCTGCCTTCCTGTTTCTCTGTCTCTCTGTCTTCCTGTCTCTCTGTCTTCCTGTCTCTCTGTCTCTCTGGTTTTCCTGTCTCTCTGTCTTCCTGTCCCTCGGTCTTCCTTTCTCTCTGTCTTCCTGTCTCTCTTTCTGTCTCTCTCTCTCTCTCTCTCTCTGTCTCTCTGTATTGTAGAGGATGCTGGACTACCTGAAGGACAAAAAGGATGTGGGCTTCTTCCTGAGTATTCAGGCTCTGATGCAGACCTGCAGGTATGTAAGTCTATAAACATCTAGTTATGCGTACCTGCAGGTATGTGTAACTTAATGTGGATTTAAAACAAATATTTGATGGCTCTAAGCCTAGACTCAAATCTCTCATCAGCTATCATTAAAATCCATGTTATCATCTGTGCTTCCTGTAAATAATTAACATGCATTAGATGTTAATGACGCTAATGTGGTGGCTGTACAGATGTAGGATCTAAATTTGATCACTCTTTTGTTGTATTAAAGATTCTAATGTTTGTGTGTGTTAATGATTCTAATGTTTGTGTGTGTTAATGATTCTAATGTGTGTTGTGTGTTAATGATTCTAATGTGTGTTGTGTGTTAATGATTCTAATGTGTGTTGTGTGTTAATGATTCTAATGTGTGTGTGTGTTAATGATTCTAATGTGTGTGTTTGTTAATGTTTCTAATGTGTGTGTTAATGATTCTAATGTTTGTTGTGTGTTAATGATTCTAATGTGTATGTTAATGATTCTAATGTGTGTTGTGTTAATGATTCTAATGTGTGTGTGTGTTAATGATTCTAATGTTTGTGTGTGTTAATGATTCTAATGCGTGTGTGTGTTAATGATTCTAATGTTTGTTGTTTGTTAATGATTCTAATGTGTGTGTGTGTTAATGATTCTAATGTGTGTGTGTGTTAATGATTCTAATGTTTGTGTGTGTTAATGATTCTAATGTGTGTGTGTGTTAATGATTCTAATGTTTGTTGTGTGTTAATGATTCTAATGTGTGTTGTGTGTTAATGATTCTAATGTTTGTTATCTGTTAATGATTCTAATGTGTGTTTATTGGCAGCGTTCTAGACCTAAATGCCTTTGAGAGACAGAACAAGGCTGAGGGGCTTGGTATGGTGTCAGAGGAGGGAACAAGTGAGTATGATGATAACACTCCACCACCAGGATAACGCTGACACCTGAACAGCTCAATCTAACACATCACCTCTCACTACACTGCCAGACTGTTGATGTCCACAGATGAGTTGGCTACAGCACAAACTGATCTGCTACATGGCTAGTTACAGGGTAGCTACAGCACAAACTGATCTGCTACATGGTTAGTTACGGGGTAGTTACTGTACAAACTGATCTGCTACATGGCTAGTTACAGGGTAGTACAATACAAACTGATCTGCTACATGGCTAGTTACAGGGTAGTACAATACAAACTGATCTGCTACATGGCTAGTTACAGGGTAGCTACAGCACAAACTGATCTGCTACATGGCTAGTTACAGGGTAGTTACTGTACAAACTGATCTGCTACATGGCTAGTTACAGGGTAGTTACTGTACAAACTGATCTGCTACATGGCTAGTTACAGGGTAGTTACTGTACAAACTGATCTGCTACATGGCTAGTTACAGGGTAGATACAATACAAACTGATCTGCTACATGGCTAGTTACAGGGTAGCTACAACACAAACTGATCTGCTACATGGCTAGTTACAGGGTAGCTACAACACAAACTGATCTGCTACATGGCTAGTTACAGGGTAGTTACTGTACAAACTGATCTGCTACATGGCTAGTTACAGGGTAGTTACTGTACAAACTGATCTGCTACATGGCTAGTTACAGGGTAGATACTGTACAAACTGATCTGCTACATGGCTAGTTACAGGGTAGCTACAACACAAACTGATCTACTACATGGCTAGTTACAGGGTAGTTACAATACAAACTGATCCGCTACATGGCTAGTTACAGGGTAGCTACAACACAAACTGATCTGCTACATGGCTAGTTACAGGGTAGCTACAACACAAACTGATCTGCTACATGGCTAGTTACGGGGTAGCTACAACACAAACTGATCTGCTACATGGCTAGTTACGGGGTAGCTACAACACAAACTGATCTGCTACATGGCTAGTTACGGGGTAGCTACTTGCTGTGAATCTCTGTACTTTCTACTGCATACAGGTGTTTACTGCGGGTACAGTTTGTGTTAGTGTGTATTGATTTACTGTATTCGTGGGCTGTCCTAAAGTAGATAGAAACCGTATGAGATTCATAAAGGCGCTGTTGTATGAATCACTGTGCTTCAAGACGGTTTATATAGAAACTGTACATGCATCCCTGACATCGGCTTTAATTGTTGTAGTTACTGGACTCACCTTGGCTCTCTCCTTTGTCTCTCTCCTCACCACCACTCTACCCCGCCCTTTACCCTTTACATACCCCTCCTTTCCCCCCCCCCATCCACCTTTTCACGGTTCTCAGATATGAAGCTAGAACGTGGTAAATAAGACGTGTCTCTGTCTCTTTCCTTCTGTCCTTTCTTTCTTTTAGCTTTATTTTATTCAGCTGACTAGGTCTTTTCTTTTTCTGTGGTGTGTGTGTAGTTAATACGCATTTCATTTCGCACTCAAGGAGTCACTGAAAAAAAAAACGAAACTTTCCGATCACTTAAGATGCTTATTTTAGCCTGGGATACATGCCAAAAGATTATAATTGAATTCAACAGCTTCACGTCCTCTAAGTTTCCCCGGTAAAGGCCATGATCCATCCACTTGATTGAAAAGTTTTGACTGTTTTTTTTTTGGTCCTTGAGTGCATTTCCTAGTACTTACAGATCTACTGTAACTCCAAGACTCGTGGAACAGTGGCTGAGCAAAAAGAAGGAAGGAAAGTATTCTTCCATTTTCTTCTTGTCCTGACAAGTTCTCTAGAGGAGATCACAGAGAACTGTTACATGGGGTTTTGACTAGAAAGGATACAGCTTTTGTCATATTTGACTTTTCGTAGCAGATTAGGACAATTTACGTAGCGGGTTAGAACAATTTACGTAGCGGGTTAGAACAATTTACGTAGCGGGTTAGAACAATTTACGTAGCGGGTTAGAACAATTTACGTAGCGGGTTAGAACAATTTACGTAGCGGGTTAGAACAATTTACGTAGAGGGTTAGAACAGTTTACGTAGCAGGTTAGGAAAGTGAACCTAGAAGGTTACAAGAATTAGGTTACGGTTAGGAAAAGGGTTACAGTTAGGGTTAGCTAAAATGCAAAAAACCTAAATCAACTTTGGATGTCAATTTGACAAAATCCATATCCTTTCTAGCCATGAGTCTGTTACTGTACTGATGTGTCTCATCAAACCTGAAATGAATTGCAACCGCAGTAGGGAGTCGACAGAGCCCCGTTTCCTAAGACATTTGCCTTTTTACATAATTTAAACATCCCGCTCAAATACTGAGACTCTTCCATTGCCTCAAATTCACCACCTTGTCATCTATCTCCCTATCCCTACCAAGACATTACCAAAAGGTTGTTCTCTGGACAGAAGGTTGACATTCATCATATCTGAACTTTTTCACATTCTTGTGCATCTTTCACTTATTTTCACTTTCCCCTATTGTGTAATTAAAGACAGCTTTTCTGTGATAGAAAATATCACAAGGTGCTACTTTAACATTCATTGGATGATCTTAAAGGGATACTTCGAGATTTTGGCAATGAGGCCCTTTTATGTAATTCCCCTGAGTCAGATGAACTCGTAGATACCATTGTTACGTCTCTGTGTCCAGTATGAGGGAAGTTAGAGGTAACATGCTAGCAGATATTCCCGGGTGGCGCAGCGGTCTAAAGCAATGCATCTCAGTGCTAGAGGCGTCACTACAGACCCTGGTTTGATCCCAGGGTGCATCACAACCGGCCGTGATTGGGAGTCCCACAGGGCGGCGTACAATGGGCCAGTGTCTTCCGGGTAAGGGAAGGGTTTGGCCGGGTTAGATCGTCATAAATATAAAGGTTAAATAACAAGACTTCCGATTATTGTGCTAACGCTAGTTAGCATTGGCTGGCGTAAGTACCTCTAACTTCCTTCATACTGGACACAGAGACATAAAAATGGTATCCACAAGTTTATCTGACTCTGGGGAAGTAGATACAGGACCTCGTTGCCAAAATCCACGGTATTTCTTTAAGAGAAAAATGGCGGCAATCACTTGTCAGGGTTCAGACTTGCTATGTGTTATAATTCCAAAACTTCTAGGTGTGTTTGTCTGAATTCTAAATGATCATTTTAACCAGTTTTTTTAAAGGCTATATAGTGGTTGTTTACATTTACTTTGTTTACAAACATTGAAGTAAATAAAACAAGTCCATATTTTCAGTTCTGATGGGGTATGACAGTTTGACTAAGCTTACGAGGCATTTATAAGTTATTTTTTTTCAAGAATCAATGGGTATATATATATATATATATCATTAATTTATAAGTCCAAAAATGGATGTTGCAACTAAGGATTCTAGCTTTAATACACATGTTCTGTTTTATAAAACGGGAATACAAATTATGTGGTTATATTCAAATCTTCAAAATGCTATAAATTCATATTATAATCCTTACTCTATTTTCCATAAATCATTTAAACATTCTTTCTAATGTGTTTTATAAAACAGCAAAAATCTCATAAATTAATTTTCTCAAACAATCAACTATTTTACACCATTTTAAAGATAGGACTCTCGTTAATCTAACCACATTGTCCGATTTCAAAAAGGCTTTAATATCCACACAGCCATTTTCCAAGCAAGGACATGCATCACAAAAACCAAACGTGCAGCTAAAATATTCACTAACCTTTGATGATCTTCATCAGATGGCACTCATAGGACTTCATGTTACACAATACATGTATGTTTTGCTCAATAAAGTTCATATTTATATCCAAAAACAGCATTTTACATTGGCGCGTGATGTTCAGAAAATGTATTCCCACCAAAACTTCCTGTGAATGTGCACATCAATTTACAAAAATACTCATCATAAACGTTGATAAAATGTACAACAGTTATTGAAAGAATTATATATTGTCAGATTTCAAAATAACTTTACGTTGAAAGCACATTGTTCAATATTCTGAGTACATAGCTCAGCCATCGAAGCAAGCTATACAGACACCCGCCAAGTTCTGGCATCAACAAAACTCTGAATTAGTAATAGAAATATTCTCTTACCTTTGCTAATCTTCGTCAGAATGCACTCCGAGGACTCCTACTTCCACAAGAAATGTTTGTTTTGTTCGAATACTCCATATTTATGTCCAAATACCTCCGTTTTGTTCGTGCGTTCAGATCACTATCCAAAGGCATAATGCGCGAGCGCAGAACCAGAGACGAAAAGTCAAATAGTTCCATTACCGTTCATAGAAACATGTCAAACGTTGTTTACAATCAATCCTTAGGGTCTTTTTAACATAAAACGTTGATAATATTCCAACCGGACAATA
The DNA here is from genome assembly GCF_901001165.1 of Salmo trutta. Lineage (NCBI taxonomy): Eukaryota > Metazoa > Chordata > Actinopteri > Salmoniformes > Salmonidae > Salmo > Salmo trutta. The sequence goes on along the minus strand of NC_042969.1, from coordinate 87,702,930 downwards.
GCGTATTCATTCAAGAAGAAAAATGAGGGGCGCGCTGTCGGGCTCGCGCATCACCAAGTCCTTTGTCCATAGGCAGTCCACTCATTGACTGAGCTCCTATTCTCTGCCCAGTAACAGGAGAAAGATGGAAAAACTTTCTGAAGGCTGTTGACAGCCAATGGAAGCCTTAGGAAGTGCAACGTGACCCCACAGACACTGTAGTTTCGATAGGGATTCAAAAGAAGAACTACAATTCTCAGATTTCCACACTTCCTGGTTCAATTTTTCTCAGGTTTTTGCCTGCCATATGATTTCTGTTATACTCACAGACATCATTCAAACCGTTTTAGAAACTTCAGAGTGTTTTCCATCCAAATCTACTAATAATATGGAAATATTTGACTCTGGGCCCGAGTATTATGCCGTTTACTCTGGGCACACTTTTCATCCGAAATCGAAAATACTGCCCCCTATACCTTGACAGGTTAAAGAGATAGTTTGAAATTTTGGCAATGAAGCCCTTTACTTCCCCAGAGTCAGTGGATACAACTTTATTTATCTGCGTCGAGTATAAAAGAAGTTAGAGGTAGTTTTGTGAGCCAATGCTAACTAACGTTTCATAGACTTTCAGTCATTGCGCTAATGCTAGTTAGCAATTGCGCTAACGCTAGTTAGCAACCTCCTTCAAAATACACACAGAGACATAACCATGGTATCCATGAGTCCATCTGAAGTAGATAAAGGGCTTCATTGCCAAAATCCAAAATAATCCCTTTAACTATCAAACCCATAACCTTTTTCTCCCAGCCCTAGAACAATCCCTTTAACTATCAAACCCATAACCTTTTTCAACAATCAGCTGGGACCCCCACAAGGTCCCCTGTGTAGAACCAGCTGGGACCCCCCACACACTGTCCTCTGTGTAGAACCAGCTGGGACCCCCCACACACTGTCCTCTGTGTAGAACTAGATGTGACCCCCACACACTGTACTCTGTGTAGAACCAGCTGGGACTCCCACACACTGTCCTCTGTGTAGAACCAGCTGGGACCTCCACACACTGTCCTCTGTGTAGAACCAGCTGGGACCCCCACACGGTCCCCTGTGTAGAACCAGCTGGGACCCCCACACACTTTCCTCTGTGTAGAACTAGCTGGGACCCCCCACACACTGTCCTCTGTGTAGAACCAGCTGGGACCCCCACACACTTTCCTCTGTGTAGAACCAGCTGGGACCCCCACACACTGTCCTCTGTGTAGAACCAGCTGGGACCCCCACACACTGTCCTCTGTGTAGAACCAGCTGGGACCCCCACACACTGTCCTCTGTGTAGAACCAAACCCCACACACTGTCCTCTGTGTAGAACCAGCTGGGACCCCCACACACTGTCCTCTGTGTAGAACCAAACCCCACACACTGTCCTCTGTGTAGAACCAAACCCCACACACTGTCCTCTGTGTAGAACCAAACCCCACACACTGTCCTCTGTGTAGAACCAAACCCCACACACTGTCCTCTGTGTAGAACCAAACCCCACACACTGTCCTCTGTGTAGAACCAAACCCACACGCCTCTGTGTAGAACCAACCCCACACACTGTCCTCTGTGTAGAACCAAACCCCACACACTGTCCTCTGTGTAGAACCAAACCCCACACACTGTCCTCTGTGTAGAACCAAACCCCACACACTGTCCTCTGTGTAGAACCAAACCCCACACACTGTCCTCTGTGTAGAACCAAACCCCACACACTGTCCTCTGTGTAGAACCAAACCCCACACACTGTCCTCTGTGTAGAACCAAACCCCACACACTGTCCTCTGTGTAGAACCAAACCCCACACACTGTCCTCTGTGTAGAACCAAACCCCACACACTGTCCTCTGTGTAGAACCAAACCCCACACACTGTCCTCTGTGTAGAACCAAACCCCACACACTGTCCTCTGTGTAGAACCAAACCCCACACACTGTCCTCTGTGTAGAACCAAACCCCACACACTGTCCTCTGTGTAGAACCAAACCCCACACACTGTCCTCTGTGTAGAACCAAACCCCACACACTGTCCTCTGTGTAGAACCAAACCCCACACACTGTCCTCTGTGTAGAACCAAACCCCACACACTGTCCTCTGTGTAGAACCAAACCCCACACACTGTCCTCTGTGTAGAACCAAACCCCACACACTGTCCTCTGTGTAGAACCAAACCCCACACACTGTCCTCTGTGTAGAACCAAACCCCACACACTGTCCTCTGTGTAGAACCAAACCCCACACACTGTCCTCTGTGTAGAACCAAACCCCACACACTGTCCTCTGTGTAGAACCAAACCCCACACACTGTCCTCTGTGTAGAACCAAACCCACACACTGTAGAACCAAACCCCACACAGCGCCTTGCAAAAATATTCATCCCCCTTGGCGTTTTTCCTATTTCGTTGCATTACAACCTGTAATTTAAATGGATGTTTATTTGGATTTCATGTAATGGACAATACACAATAGTCCAAATTGGTGAAGTGAAATGAAAATAACAACTTGTTTTAAAAAAAAATTATTAAAAAAGGGAAAAGTAGTGCGTTCATATGTATTCACCCCCTTTGATATGAAGCCCCGAAATAAGATCTGGTGCAACCAATTACCTTCAGAAGTCACATAATTAGTTAAATAAAGTCCACCTGTGTGTAATCTAAGTGTCACATAATCTGTCACATGATCTCAGTATATATGCACCTGTTCTGAAAGGCCCCAGAGTCTGCAACACCACTAAGCAAGGGGCAACACCAAGCAAGCGGCACCATGAAGACCAAGGAGCTCTCCAAACAGGTCAAGGACAAAGTTGGTGAGAAGTACAGATCAGGGTTGGGTTATAAAAAATATCAGAAACTTTGAACATCCCACAGAGCACCATTAAATCCATTATTAAAAAATGGAAAGAATATGGCACCACAACAAACCTGCCAAGAGAGGGCCGCCCACCAAAACTCACGGACAGGGCAAGGAGGGCATTAATCAGAGAGGCAACAAGTGACCAAAGATAACCCTGAAGGAGCTGCAAAACTCCACAGCGGAGATCGGAGTATCTGTCCATAGGACCACTTTAAGCAGTACAATCCACAGAGCTGGGCTTTATGGAAGAGTGGCCAAAAAAAGCCATTGCTTAAAGAAAAAAATAAGCAAACACATTTGGTATTCGCCAAAAGGCATGTGGGAGACTCCCCAAACATATGGAAGAAGGTACTCTGGTCAGATGAGACTAAAATTTACTTTTTTGGCCATCAAGGAAAACGCTTTGTCTGGCGCAAACCCAACACCTCTCATCACCCCGAGAACACCATCCCCACTGGAAGTTTTTCATCGGCAGAGACTGGGAAACTGGTCAGAATTGAAGAAATGATGGATGGCGCTAAATACAGGGAAATTCTTGAGGAAAACCTGTTTCAGTCTTCCAGAGGTTTGAGACTGGGACATAGGTTCACCTTCCAGCAGGACAATGACCGTAAGCATACTGCTAAAGCAACACTCGAGTGGTTTAAGGGGAAACATTTAAATGTCTTGGAATGGCCTAGTCCAAGCCCAGACCTCAATCCAATTGAGAATCTGTGGTATGACTTAAAGATTGCTGTACATCAGCAGAAACCATCCAACTTGAAGGAGCTGGATCAGTTTTGTCTTGAAGAATGGGCACAAATCCCAGTGGCTAGATGTCCCAAGGTTATAGAGACATACCCCAAGAGACTTGCAGCTGTAATTGCTGCAAAAGGTGGCTCTACAAAGTATTGACTTTAGAGGAGGGGGGAATAGTTACGCACACTCAAGTTTTCAGTTTGTTTTGTCTTATTTCTTGCCTGTTTCTCAATAAAAAATATTAGCATCTTCAAAGTGGTAGGCATGTTGTGTAAATCAAATGATACAAACCCCTAAAAAATACATTTTAATTCCAGATTGTAAGGCATCAAAATAGGAAATATGCCAAGTGGGTGAATACTTTCGCAAGCCACTGTACGTCCTGCTTCTGTCTCCAGTACATGTGATTTGGTTCCCTTGTCTTTCCACCACACACCAACACACAGGAGTTTGTGGAGTTCAGTAGATCTGTAATTGCATGACTTGTGTGACTTTGTGTTTGATATAGAGAGATATTCTCTCCGATTTGTTCTCTGTATTTCTGTGTTCCCTGTGTGTCTGTCTCTGTCACAGAAGATGATGTTGTCCTCTGTGAACACTCTATCAATGTCTCATCATTCCCTGTCCTCTCCACTGTCACAACCATTTCAATGTCTCATCATTCCCTGTCCTCTCCACTGTCACGACCATTTCAATGTCTCATCATTCCCTGTCCTCTCCACTGTCACGACCATTTCAATGTCACATTATTGATGGTTGACCTGTGTGTGTTTAAATCCCTGGTTGTTGGCCAAGTTCCTGTGTTGTGTGTGTGTGTGTGTGTGTGTGTGTGTGTGTGTGTGTGTGTGTGTGTGTGTGTGTGTGTGTGTGTGTTGAGGAGGGAGCAGATAAAACCAAAGCTGTGGTCAGTACTAAAGTATTGAATGCAGGAAGCCTCTGGCTCCTCCCCCTATATGGCTTCTCCCCCTAGCAGGCTCCTCCCTTTCCCCCTGTTTGGCTCCTCCCTTTCCCACATACAGTGAGGGAAAAAATAATTTGATCCCCTGCTGATTTTGTATGTTTGCCCACTGATAAAGAAAGGATCAGTCTATAATTTTAATGGTAGGTTTATTTGAACAGTGAGTGACAGAATAACAACAAAAATATCCAGAAAAACGCATTTAAAAAATATTATGAATTGATTTGCATTTTAATGAGGGAAATAAGTATTTGACCCCCTCTGAATCAGAAAGATTTCTGGCTCCCAGGTGTCTTTTATACAGGTAACGAGCTGGATTAGGAGCACACTCTTAAAGGGAGTGCTCCTAATCTCAGTTTGTTACCTGTATAAAAGACACCTGTCCACAGAAGCAATCAATCAATCAGATCCCAAACTCTCCACCATGGCCAAGACCAAATAGCTCTCCAAGGATGTCAGGAACAAGATTGTAGACCTACACAAGGCTGGAATGGGCTACAAGACCATCGCCAAGCAGCTTGGTGAGAAGGTGACAACATTTGGTGCGATTATTCGCAAATGGAAGAAACACAAAAGAACTGTCAATATCCCTCGGCCTGGGGCTCCATGCAAGATCTCACCTCGTGGGGTTGTAATGATCATGAGAACGGTGAGGAATCAGCCCAGAACTACACGGGAGGATCTTGTCAATGATCTCAAGGCAGCTGGGACCATTGTCACCAAGAAAACAATTGGTAACACACTACGCCGTGAAGGACTGAAATCCTGCTGCGCCCGCAAGTTCCCCCTGCTCAAGAAAGCACATATACATGCCCGTCTGAAGTTTGCCAATGACCATCTGAATGATTCAGAGGACAACTGGTGAAAGTGTTGTGGTCAGATGAGACCAAAATGGAGCTCTTTGGCATCAACTCAACTCGCTGTATTTGGAGGAGAAAGAATGCTGCCAATGACCCCAAGAACACCATCTCCACCGTCAAACATGGAGGTGGAAACATTATGCTTTGGGGGTGTTTTTCTGCTAAGGGGACAGGACAACTTCACCGCATCATTTGACGGGGCCATGTACCGTCAAATCTTGGGTGAGAAGCTCCTTCCCTCAGCCAGGGCATTGAAAATGGGTCGTGGATGGGTATTCCAGCATGACAATGACCCAAAACACACGGCCAAGGCAACAAAGGAGTGGCTCAAGAAGAAGCACATTAAGGTCCTGGAGTGGCCTAGCCAGTCTCCAGACCTTAATCCCATAGAAAATCTGTGGAGGGAGCTGAAGGTTTGAGTTGCCAAACGTCAGCCTCGAAACCTTAATCACTTGGAGAAGATCTGCAAAGAGGAGTGGGACAAAATCCCTCCTGAGATGTGTGCAAACCTGGTGGCCAACTACAAGAAACGTCTGACCTCTGTGATTGCCAACAAGGGTTTTGCCACCAAGTACTAAGTCATGTTTTGCAGAGGGGTCAAATACTTATTTCCCTCATTAAAATTGAAATCATTTTATAACATTTTTGACATGCGTTTTTCTGGATTTTTTTGTTGTTATTCTGTCTCTCACTGTTCATATAAACCTACCATTAAAATTGTAGACTGATCATTTCTTTGTAAGTGGGCAAACGTACAAAATCAGCAGGGGATCAAATACTTTTTTCCCCCACTGTATGGCCCCTCCCCCTGTCTGGCTCCTCCTTTTCCTCCTGACTGCCTCCTCGCTTCCCTCCTGTCTGACTCCTCCCTTTCTCCGTCTGCCGTCCGTCTGTCCGCTGGCCAGTGGACAGAGACGGACGATCTGTCTGAGGTCTTTGTGGTTTAGCTACTAACCTGCTAACGAGGGCAGAGAGTGATAATGTGGTTATACTTACCTACACACACACACACACACACACACACACACACACACACACACACACACACACACACTGTTACCAGGCCTAATCCTTCATTTTAAACTCTTCTTATTCATCCTTGCTTTCTCAGTCAAACAACAATGGACACTGTATTTACACGCTCCAAAACACTTATAAACAAACAAAAACAACAACACTCTCATCCTGTTGACCCCGTGTTGACCCCCTGTTGACCCCCTGTTGACCCCTGTTGACCCCTGATGACCCCCTGTTGACCCCCTGTTGACCCCTGATGACCCCCCTGTTGACCCCTGATGACCCGCTGTTGACCCCCTGTTGACCCCTGTTGACTGCTTGTCTGTCCTGCGTTCCCGTGGCCAGATGAGAAGGTGATGGCGGATGACGAGTTTACCTGCGACCTGTTCCGCTTCCTGCAGCTGCTCTGTGAGGGACACAACAACGGTGAGTGACCCGTTTCAATGTGCCGTCAAATTACAACCTAAACATTATGATGTTAAAGGCCAAACTGATCCCATTTTTTATTTGACCTTTTTTAACCTTTATTTAACCTTTATTTAACTAGGCAAGTCAGTTAAGAACACATTCTTATTTACAATGACAGCCTACCAAAAAAGCAAAAGGCCTCCTGCGGGGACAGGAGCTGGGATAAAAAATATATATATACATGTATATATCTATAAATATAGGACAAAACACACATATAGGTATATTATGATATTAAAGGCCAAATTGATCCTATATCAGCACTCATACTCTGACACTGAAGGCCCAGATCTTAAATCTGAATCTCAAATGACACCCTAATATACTAGGTTTTGCCAGAGCCCAAGCTACACCTGGTGTGATCCTGTTATCTCTGTCCAAGCTACACCTGGTGTAATCCTGTTATCTCTGTTCAAGCTACACCTGGTGTGATCCTGTAATCTCTGCCCAAGCTACACCTGGTGTGATCCTGTTATCTCTGTCCAAGCTACACCTCCTGTTATCTCTGTCCAAGCTACACCTGGTGTGATCCTGTTATCTCTGTCCAAGCTACACCTGGTGTGATCCTGTTATCTCTGACCAAGCTACACCTGCTGTGATCCTGTTATCTCTGTCTAAGCTACACCTGGTGTGATCCTGTTATCTCTGTCCAAGCTACACCTGGTGTGATCCTGTTATCTCTGTCCAAGCTACACCTGGTGTGATCCTGTTATCTCTGACCAAGCTACACCTGGTGTGATCCTGTTATCTCTGTCCAAGCTACACCTGGTGTGATCCTGTTATCTCTGACCAAGCTACACCTGCTGTGATCCTGTTATCTCTGTCTAAGCTACACCTGGTGTGATCCTGTTATCTCTGTCCAAGCTACACCTGGTGTGATCCTGTTATCTCTGTCCAAGCTACACCTGGTGTGATCCTGTTATCTCTGACCAAGCTACACCTGGTGTGATCCTGTTATCTCTGTCCAAGCTACACCTGGTGTGATCCTTTTATCTCTGTCCAAGCTACACCTGGTGTGATCCTGTTATCTCTGTCCAAGCTACACCTGGTGTGATCCTGTTATCTCTGTCCAAGCTACACCTGGTGTGATCCTGTTATCTCTGTCCAAGCTACACCTGGTGTGATCCTGTTATCTCTGTCCAAGCTACACATGGTGTGATCCTGTTATCTCCGTCTCTGAGCAGATTTCCAGAACTATCTGCGTACCCAGACTGGCAGCACCACCACCATCAACATCATTATCTGCACTGTGGACTACCTGCTCCGCCTGCAGGTAAAACTCCCGAAATAGCTCCAGTTCTGTCTCTAATTATAATCATCTTTCTCTTTATCGGCTGATTACTTCCCTTCACATTCCACCAGATTTATTTTCAGCAACCCTAACCCTCTCTCTCTCTCTCTCTCTTTCCTTCTCTCTCTCTCTCTCGTTCTCTCTCTCTTTCCCTCTCTCTCTCTTTCCCTCTCTCTCTCTCTCTTTCCTTCTCTCTCTCTCTCTCTCTCTCTCTCTCTCTGTCTGTCTCTCTATGTCTCTTTCTCTCTTCCTGTGTCACCTTTGACCCCTTCCCTTCTCTCCGTGGTCCTATGTAGGAGTCTATCAGTGATTTCTACTGGTATTACTCTGGGAAGGACATCATAGACGAGCCAGGAAAGAGGAACTTCTCCAAGGCCATGACTGTGGCTAAACAGGTGTTCAACAGTCTGACTGAGTATATCCAGGTAAGGTTGTCCTGGTGGATTACACCTCCTACAGTACTAGTCAGGGAGTGTCCATCAACCTGCTGGGCTTTTTGTTGTTCTTGCTTTGTCGCTGTTCCTGCATAGAAAATGCTAATTAGCGTTCATCAATTAATCAAAATAACCTCTCTTTCTCCTCTCTCTCTACTCTCTCTCTCTCTCTACTATCTTTCTCCTCTCTCTCTTTCTTTCTTTCTTTCTTTCTTTCTTTCTCTCTCTCTCTCTCTCTCTCTCTCTCTCTCTCTCTCTCTCTCTCTATCCTCTCTCTCTCTCTCTCTATCCTCTCTCTCTCCCTTTCTCACTCTCTCTCTCTCTCTCTCTATCTCTCTCTCTCTCTCTCTCTCTCTCTATCCTCTCTCTCTCTCTCTATCCTCTCTCTCTCTGTCTCTCTCTCTCTCTCTCTCTCTCTCTCTCTCTCTATCCTCTCTCTCTCTCTCTCTCTCTCTCTCTCTCTATCCTCTCTCTCTCTCTCTCTATCCTCTCTCTCTCCCTTTCTCACTCTCTCTCTCTATCCTCTCTCTCTCTCCCTTTCTCTCTCTGTCTCTCTCTCTCTCTCTCTCTCTCTCTCTCTCTCTCTCTCTCTCCTTCCCCATCCTCTCAGGGTCCGTGTACGGGGAACCAGCAGTCTTTGGCCCACAGCAGGTTGTGGGACGCTGTGGTCGGCTTCCTGCACGTCTTTGCTCACATGATGATGAAGCTGGCTCAGGTAAACAAACAAATCTGCCGTGTGGTAGTTTATTTTTACAACGATATTATCTACCAGACACTCATGAATGTTTTTACTCACATTCAAGCTCTGTCAGGGTAAACAGGAAATATATGCATCTAATTGACAAGGTCTTATCGGCAATTACTCACTATGTATTATTAAAGGCCCAATGCAGTCAAAAGTGTGATTTCCCCTGTGTTTTTATAAATATTTACACAGGTTGTAAATAAAATTGTGGAATTGTGAAAATGATGACAATACTCTTTTTGTGTAAGAGCTGTTTGGAAAGACCGCCTGAAATTTCTGCCTGTTTTGGTGGGATGGAGTTTTGGCCTGGCTGGTGACATCACCAGGCGGTAAATGAGTTAGTAGACCAATAACAAAGAGAGTTCTAAATCTCTCTTCCAATAACAGCTAGTTGTCAGTTTTCCCCTCCCCACTCAGACCACTCCCACACAGTCAAAGCTAAATTCTTACTAGAGAAGTTGCTCTTTGCTTAAAAGACATTCTTGTTTTTTTTATATATATATAACCATTTTAAAAACAATCTCATTAAGGTATTTCATTGTTACCCATAAAGGATTTGATATTGTGATAAAAAATGACTGCATTGGACCCTTAAATCACTGTACATGCCCGTCTCACTATTGTACATAGATAAATACTATTTAATTCTGAAAAGCATTAAGATTCACTGAGGATATGTTCTGAGCATTGTCTTGTGCACTGATTAGTTTCATTCATGCAAAATATCTCATCTCTGGTGCAGAAACAAATAGGGGCAGTATTTGATCTTCTACGCCCTATCTAACTAACTATCTAACCCTAACCCTAGAATATACCTTATTTTTCCTTACGTCTAAATGTTGGGAGTAGCACAGCAATGATCGTTCTTCAAATGTCGACTTTCTGTCCAACTAATCTTGTGAACTTTTTCCCTCATGGTCCCTGCAGAGTTGTAAAGTATGTATTTATTTATTTATTTGAGTTTTATTTTATTTAATGAAATGATTTTGGTGTTTCCTGGCTGGTTCCCACCTCACCTGGTCCCTGTTGTGTGGCCTGCTCTTTGCCAGCTTGTTTCTGCCTCGTCACCTGCCTGGAGCAGCCCAGAGTAGAATCAGCTAGCTACAGTAGATTACTGTAGAAGAATCAGATAGCTACAGTAGATTACTGTAGTAGATAGTAGAATCAGATAGCTACAGTAGATTACTGTAGTAGAATCAGATAGCTACAGTAGATTACTGTAGTAGAATCAGCTAGCTACGGTAGATTACTCGGTAGATAGTAGAATCAGATAGCTACAGTAGATTACTGTAGTAGAATCAGATAGCTACAGTAGATTACTCGGTAGATAGTAGAATCAGATAGCTACAGTAGATTACTGTAGTAGAATCAGCTAGCTACAGTAGATTACTGTAGTAGAATCAGATAGCTACAGTAGATTACTCGGTAGATACGGTTTACACATGTTTGATAGTTTGTAGAAATATTTTCATGCACATTGTTCAAATGAATAACACATGAGACAGCTAGTTTCCTTCTGTAGTGAAATATTTAAACGAGCTTGCTTTCCACAAGTCACATTCACAGCTGCGGGATACACCTGTTAATTGGTCAGGTTATTCCTCGTAGAGGTTTGATACGTGATATGGATAAACGAACCCTTAGTCTTAAACCCAGGCCATCATTACTACTAAGAAATCTGGCGTGAATGTGCCTTTAGCTAATTATGCAAATGTTACTTACAGTGAAGTTTGAGAACCCAAGGTTAGATTAAATAACATTCTATTTCAGAACCCTCTACGATCCTAATTTGGACTCAAAGTGTGTGCGCCCCCCCCCCCCCCCCCCCCCCCCCCCCCCCCCCCCCCCCACATTTACTTCGTTTGGATCCCCATTTCTTTGCTCTAGTGATTAGAGAATGGGCTGAGTGTGACCATAGAATGACTAGGAGAGTGGAGCCAACCTGTAGGTCCTAGGCTGGCACGGACTAGATAGTAGATAGTCTCTAATGTTGATTTCCTGTCTGTCTGTCTGGTCTGTCTGGTCTGTCTGGTCTGTCTGGTCTGTCTGTCTGTCTGTCTGTCTGTCTGTCTGTCTGTCTGTCTGTCTGTCTGTCTGTCTGTCTGTCTGTCTGTCTGTCTGTCTGGTCTGTCTGTCTGTCTGTCTGTCTGTCTGTCTGTCTGTCTGTCTGTCTGTCTGTCTGTCTGTCTGTCTGTCTGTGTCTCTGTCTGTCTGTCTCTGTCTGTCTGTGTCTGTCTGTCTGTCTGTCTGTGCACCTGATCTCCTACCACAGATGCACAGCAGTTTGGGAGAAAGCCGTGACACTTGAAATCCAACTAATATTTTAGGACGCCAGGGGACAGATATCAAAAATACAAAAATGTATAAAAAAATGTTGGTTGATTACATTTTTATTAACATGTATTATAACCCTGCCAGATGCAAGCCGACCCCGGACTTCGACTTGGCGTAAGAATCTTTGTTTCACCCCCCATAGCTATCCCAACCACAGCTATCCCAACCCCACAGCTATCCCAACCACAGCTATCCCAACCACAGCTATCCCAACCGTAGCTATCCTAACCACAGCTATCCCAACCACAGCTATCCCAACCACAGCTATCCCAACCACAGCTATCCACAGCTATAGCTATCCCAACCACAGCTATCCCAACCATAGCTATCCCAACCACAGCTATCCCAACCACAGCTATCCCAACCACACCTATCCCAACCACAGCTATCCCAACCGTAGCTATCCCAACCACAGCTATCCCAACCACAGCTATCCCAACCACACCTATCCCAACCACAGCTATCCCAACCACAGCTATCCCAACCACAGCTATCCCAACCATAGTTATCCACAGCTATCCCAACCACAGCTATCCCAACCATAGCTATCCCAACCACAGCTATCCCAACCACAGCTATCCCAACCACAGCTATCCCAACCACAGCTATCCCAACCATAGTTATCCACAGCTATCCCAACCATAGCTATCCCAACCATAGCTATCCCAACCATAGCTATCCCAACCATAGCTATCCCAACCATAGCTATCCCAACCACAGCTATCCACAGCTATAGCTATCCCAACCATAGCTATCCCAACCATAGCTATCCCAACCATAGCTATCCCAACCATAGCTATCCCAACCACAGCTATCCCAACCATAGCTATCCCAACCATAGCTATCCCAACCACAGCTATCCACAGCTATAGCTATCCCAACCATAGCTATCCCAACCACAGCTATCCACAGCTATAGCTATCCCAACCATAGCTATCCCAACCATAGCTATCCCAACCATAGCTATCCCAACCATAGCTATCCCAACCACAGCTATCCCAACCATAGCTATCTCAGTAATCGTCCCGTACTTCTTCAAATAAGCTACCCCTCCGCCTTTGCGACCATTCCACACCACGCTTCCCCTCGATCCTCCTCCACCCCACGCTTCCCCTCGATCCTCCTCCACCCCACGCTTCCCCTCGATCCCTCTCCACCCCACGCTTCCCCTCGATCCCTCTCCACCCCACGCTTCCCCTCGATCCCTCTCCACCCCACGCTTCCCCTCGATCCCTCTCCACCCCACGCTTCCCCTCGAGCCTCCTCCACCCCACGCTTCCCCTCGATCCCCCTCCACCCCACGCTTCCCCTCGATCCCCCTCCACCCCACGTTTCCCCTCGATCCCTCTCCACCCCACGCTTCCCCTCGAGCCTCCTCCACCCCACGCTTCCCCTCGATCCCTCTCCACCCCACGCTTCCCCTCGAGCCTCCTCCACCCCACGTTTCCCCTCGATCCCCCTCCACGCCACACTTCCTACTGTACTGATCTTCATCTTTCATCTCCATTCACCTCATCTTCTCGTTTGTTGTCTTTTTAAAATCAATCCTTTTGTTTTAGATAATGTTTTTCTGCACCTTCTCTGGGGACTCATTTATAAACCTTGCGTACGTACAAAATATACCCCAAAATGTACGTGTGCATGTTTTCATGGAAAAGTTGGCATTTATACAAATTTAACTTGACTTGAGAATGTGCTCACCTACCTGCAAACTTTAGAGCATGCGTACGCACATCTGCTACTGGGTAAAATATTGTATAGCAAACTGGCAAGAAAGTATTTTGTGCAAATTGGGAGATATGATGAGAAGCTTATTGATAAAAAAAAACGACTAACAGGAAAACCTGTTAACAAGAATACAACTATTTGCCATTAGTGAGAATGAAAGTCTATGTGTTATTTTTAGAATCTAAAATAATTAGACACAGGAATATTATAATCAGGTATAGGAATATTATAAATAGGTATAGGAATATTATAATTAGGTGTATGAATATTATAATTAGGTATAAGAATCTTATAATTATACACAGGAATCTTATAATTTGGTATAGGAATCTTATAATTATGTATAGGAATATTATAATTAGGTATAGGAATCTTATAATTAGACATAGGAATCTTATAATTAGGTATAGGAATCTTATAATTAGGTATAGGAATATTATAATTAGGTATAGGAATCTTATAATTATGTATAGGAATATTATAATTAGGTATAGGAATCTTATAATTAGACATAGGAATCTTATAATTAGGTATAGGAATCTTATAATTAGGTATAGAAATATTGTAATTAAGGATAGGAATCTTATAATTAGACACAGGAATCTTATAATTAGACACAGGAATCTTATAATTAGGTATAGGAATATTATAATTAGGTATAGGAATCTTATAATTAGACACAGGAATCTTATAATTAGACACAGGAATCTTATAATTAGGTATAGGAATATTATAATTAGGTATAGGAATCTTATAATTAGACACAGGAATCTTATAATTAGGTATTGGAATATTATAATTAGGTATAGGAATATTATAATTCGGTATAGGAATATTATAATTAGGTATAGGAATCTTATAATTAGACATAGGAATCTTTTTCCTATATATTTAATTTTCATAACCATTGCAGAATATATTCCTCATCTTTTCTGATCGTGATGAGTTCATATTTCCCGAAAGAGCCATTAATTACCATGCGAATCTATTATTTAATTGGACCTAGTGGCCTAGTAAATAGATAGGTTATATCTATTTCAAGTTTTGCAATATCATAGGCAGCGTAGTTTATAATACAGGTATACAATCTAATTTAAAAAGTTGATGTTTTACTTTGAAGTAGGTCCATGTGTCAAGTTTCAAGTTGTACGTTTTTATTGTCACGTACACAAGTACAGTGAAATGTCTTTCTTGCTTTCTCTTTCCCATCAATGCAGTAAAAAATATCAAAAAGTAAAGAAGGACAAAAACACACAAGAAAAAGAACTGTAACTGTAACTATTGTAAGTATTTAGGTTGGGGCAGCGGCGGACTGGGGACAGAAATTGGCACAGGCATTTCTAAAATACCGGACCATTTTTTGCTTAAGGCCCCCATTATTAGCCAGATAATAATCATTTTGCACAAAAAAAACCCAAGTTAGACCGGCCCACTGGGCTAAAAATGGACCAGCCCATCTGGCATTTGCCAGAAATGCCAGATGGTGAGTCCGCCCTTAGGTTGGGGGAAAGTTGATATAAAACATTGGTGAATTCAAAACACTCTGCTGACAGGTCCACGACAATTTGCAATTGTTTTCTCGTTCAAAAAGTGACATTTTCCAGATACAGCATAAATTACTGCTAAAGATTAAAACATTCTGCCAAAACAGTAAACAGACCGGTAGCTTATGTAAAATATTTGACATTATGGTTAGGCTACAGTATTGCTGTGCGTACGATAGGAGCGCATCGTCATTGCCGATTTAATCTCAGAGCCTATACCAAGGCAGGACATACAGTATAAACCAATCATCTATTGACAAACCGTGGCCTAATAATGTCAACAGTCCCAGCAAATAAATAATACAGCAAATGAAGGGCGTTATTGTCACCATTGGGGCGGCAGCGTAGCCTAGTGGTTAGAGTGTAGAGGCGGCAGCGTAGCCTAGTGGTTAGAGTGTAGAGGCGGCAGCGTAGCCTAGTGGTTAGAGTGTAGAGGCGACAGCGTAGCCTAGTGGTTAGAGTGGAGAGGCGGCAGCGTAGCCTAGTGGTTAGAGTGTAGAGGCGGCAGCGTAGCCTAGTGGTTAGAGTGTAGAGGCGGCAGCGTAGCCTAGTGGTTAGAGTGTAGAGGCGACAGCGTAGCCTAGTGGTTAGAGTGGAGAGGCGGCAGCGTAGCCTAGTGGTTAGAGTGTAGAGGCGGCAGCGTAGCCTAGTGGTTAGAGTGTAGAGGCGGCAGCGTAGCCTAGTGGTTAGAATGTAGAGGCGGCAGCGTAGCCTAGTGGTTAGAGTGTAGAGGCGGCAGCGTAGCCTAGTGGTTAGAGTGTAGAGGCGGCAGCGTAGCCTAGTGGTTAGAGTGGAGAGGCGGCAGCGTAGCCTAGTGGTTAGAGTGTAGAGGCGACAGCGTAGCCTTGTGGTTAGAGTGTAGAGGCGGCAGCGTAGCCTTGTGGTTAGAGTGGAGAGGCGGCAGCGTAGCCTTATGGTTAGAGTGTAGAGGCGGCAGCGTAGCCTAGTGGTTAGAGTGGAGAGGCGACAGCTTAGCCTAGTGGTTAGAGTGTAGAGGCGGCAGCGTAGCCTAGTGGTTAGAATGTAGAGGCGACAGCGTAGCCTAGTGGTTAGAGTGTAGAGGCGACAGCGTAGCCTAGTGGTTAGAGTGTAGAGGCGACAGCGTAGCCTAGTGGTTAGAGTGTAGAGGCGGCAGGTAGCCTAGTGGTTAGAGTGTAGAGGCGGCAGCGTAGCCTAGTGGTTAGAGTGTAGAGGCGGCAGCGTAGCCTAGTGGTTAGAGTGTAGAGGCGGCAGCGTAGCCTAGTGGTTAGAGTGTAGAGGCGGCAGCGTAGCCTAGTGGTTAGAGCATGGGACTAATAACCGGAAGGTTGCAAGTTCGAATCCCCGAGCTGACAAGGTACAAATCTATCATTCTGCCCCTGAACAAGGCAGTTAACCCACTGTTCCTAGGCCGTCATTGAAAATAATAATTTGTTCTTAACTGACTAGCCTAGTTAAATAAAGGTTAAATAAAAAAAAGGTGAATTGAGACATTTTCCAGGTGCAGTTTTAATGCTCGTTGAAGCGCGCAGCGTGATACAACAAGTCTGATTTATAATGGGAACCGTGCGTATGTAGGGCGTGTGTCAAGTCTATGAATCTCAATTGTTCTGTTTGTACATGCGCAGACTGTTCAGAATGCCGCAGAAATGTAGTGTGAAACGTACGTAAGGGTTATAAATGAAGCCTCCGGAGTGTACTGTTCCTTGATGCTGTTCTTCTTAGAAACCCCCCCCCAAAAAAAACAAACTAACAATGCAGGCAGTCTGACTCTACTGTTAGTCTGAAAAGGATTTCCTCCTGCCACCCACCAAAAGCCTCTGTCTCCCAGCTGTAGAATCTACCTAAACACTGTTGTTTTTTGAGTATAGTGGTCACCCCAGTCTCCCAGGGCTGTTTGGAGGAAAGTGGTTAGGGCTGTTTGGAGTATAGTGGTCACCCCAGTCACCCAGGGCTGTTTGGAGTATAGTGGTTAGGGCTGTTTGGAGTATAGGGGTCACCCCAGTCTTCCAGGGCTGTTTGGAGTATAGTGGTCACCCCAGTCTCCCAGGGCTGTTTGGAGTATAGTGGTCTCCCAGGGCTGTTTGGAGTATAGTGGTCTCCCAGGGCTATTTGGAGTATAGTGGTCGTCCCAGTCTCCCAGGGCTGTTTGGAGTATAGTGGTCGTCCCAGTCTCCTAGAATTATATGAGTTGATATTCCCATAATGAGTTATGATAATGATCTTTAGAGGCTTGGTAGGGTGCCAGGTACTGGTGCTTTGATTGACAGCTGGACCTCACTATTCTCTGTCTCTGCTTGCTACTCCTTCAGAACTGCAACACCTAGCTTGTAAACCACCTTTCTAATATGGACAATATTAGGGGTAGGCATTGGCATGGTCAACTTTTTGAGTTTTTCATGCAAATTCTACATACTTTTGGTTGCAGAGTTACAAGTGCATGTGATAGAAAAAACATCGCCCACCTTAACAAGTGAGAATCAGATGAGCAGCGGTAACTTCGGACTAGTTCCTGGGAGTGTGTTTTCTTTCCACTCCCATCTGGTTGGCTGGTGGTGTAGGTCTGCACTGAGTGAGCCCACAGACCAGTGTGTGTTACCACTTAGCTAGTGTACACGGTGGTGTTTTGAATATGTTCATATTGCAACCCGTTTTCAGACAGAAGGGGAGAGGCTATGCTGGCTGGTCAGCTCAGTACTGTGTCTCCCCTCCTCTCTTACTGTTCCTAGCTAGAGCTGTCTGTCTGTCTCATGCCTCACTGTCTGTCTCTCCGTCCCCACATCTCTCTCTTAGTCTATCTATCTCCATAACTGTCTGTCTGTCTGTCTGTCTGTCTGTCTGTCTGTCTGTCTGTCTGTCTGTCTGTCTGTCTGTCTGTCTGTCTGTCTGTCTGTCTGTCTCATGCCTCACTGTCTGTCTGTCTGTCTGTCTCATGCCTCACTGTCTGTCTCTCCGTCCCCACATCTCTCTCTTAGTCTATCTATCTCCATGTCTGTCTGTCTGTCTGTCTGTCTGTCTGTCTGTCTGTCTGTCTGTCTGTCTGTCTGTCTGTCTGTCTGTCTGTCTGTCTGTCTGTCTGTCTGTCTCATGCCTCACTGTCTCTCCGTCTCCACATCTCTCTCTTAGTCTATCTATCTCCATGTCTGTCTGTCTGTCTGTCTGTCTGTCTGTCTGTCTGTCTGTCTGTCTGTCTGTCTGTCTGTCTGTCTGTCCGTCTCCACATCTCTCTCTTTGTCAGTCTATTCATAGAGGTCGGTCTATCTCCATAGGGGTCGGTCTATCTCCATAGGGGTCGGTCTACCTCCATATGGATCGGTCTATCTCCATAGGGGTCTGTCTATCTCCAAAGGGGTCGGTCTATCTCCAAAGGGGTCGGTCTATCTCCAAAGGGGTCGGTCTATCTCCATAGGGGTCGGTCTACCTCCATAGGGGTCGGTCTACCTCCATATGGGTCGGTCTACCTCCATAGGGGTCGGTCTATCTCCATAGGGGTCGGTCTATCTCCAAAGGGGTCGGTCTATCTCCATAGGGGTCGGTCTATCTCCATAGGGGTCGGTCTATCTCCATAGGGGTCGGTCTATCTCCATATGGGTCGGTCTATCTCCATAGGGGTCGGTCTATCTCCATAGGGGTCGGTCTATCTCCATAGGGGTCGGTCTATCTCCATAGGGGTCGGTCTATCTCCATTCTACCTCCATAGGGGTCGGTCTACCTCCATATGGGTCGGTCTACCTCCATAGGGGTCGGTCTATCTCCATAGGGGTCGGTCTATCTCCATAGGGGTCGGTCTATCTCCATATGGGTCGGTCTATCTCTATAGGGGTCGGTCTATCTCCATAGGGGTCGGTCTATCTCCATATGGGTCGGTCTATCTCCATAGGGGTCGGTCTACCTCCATATGGGTCGGTCTATCTCCATAGGGGTCGGTCTATCTCCATAGGGGTCGGTCTATCTCCATATGGGTCGGTCTATCTCCATATGGGTCGGTCTATCTCCATAGGGGTCGGTCTATCTCCAAAGGGGTCGGTCTATCTCCATAGGGGTCGGTCTATCTCCATAGGGGTCGGTCTATCTCCATATGGGTCGGTCTATCTCCATAGGGGTCGGTCTATCTCCATAGGGGTCGGTCTATCTCCATAGGGGTCGGTCTATCTCCATAGGGGTCGGTCTATCTCCATATGGGTCGGTCTACCTCCATAGGGGTCGGCGGTCTACCTCCATAGGGGTCGGTCTACCTCCATAGGGGTCGGTCTATCTCCGTAGGGGTCGGTCTATCTCCGTAGGGGTCGGTCTACCTCCATATGGGTCGGTCTATCTCCATAGGGGTCGGTCTACCTCCATAGGGGTCGGTCTACCTCCATAGGGGTCGGTCTACCTCCATAGGGGTCGGTCTATCTCCATAGGGGTCGGTCTATCTCCATAGGGGTCGGTCTATCTCCATAGGGGTCGGTCTATCTCCATAGGGGTCGGTCTATCTCCATATGGGTCGGTCTACCTCCGTAGGGGTCGGTCTATCTCCATAGGGGTCGGTCTACCTCCATATGGGTCGGTCTATCTCCATATGTGTCAGTCTGCCTGTTCATCTCTATGTGTCTTATGTGTATGATGTGTATGATACCTGAGATGAGATGTTTAAAATGCATATCTGTGTTATTTGTTCAAATGCAAACCCAGGATCGATTCTGGAGTAGAACCCACTACGAGGTAAGGTGTAGAACCCACTACGAGGTGTGTAGAACCCATTATGAGGTGAGGTGTAGAACCCACTACGAGGTGAGGTGTAGAACCCACTACAAGGTGAGGTGTAGAACCCACTACAAGGTGAGGTGTAGAACCCACTACTAAGTAAGTTTGGAGAACCCATTATGAGGTGAGGTGTAGAACCCATTATGAGGTGAGCTGTAGAACCCACTACAAGGTGAGGTGTAGAACCCATTACAAGGTGAGGTGTAGAACCCACTACTAAGTAAGTTGTAGAACCCATTATGAGGTGAGGTATAGAACCCATTATGAGGTGAGGTATAGAACCCATTACGTGGTGAGGTGTAGAACCCACTACTAAGTAAGTTGTAGAACCCATTATGTGGTGAGGTGTAGAACACACTACAAGGTGAGGTATAGAACCCATTTTGTGGTGAGGTGTAGAACCCACTATGAGGTGAGGTGTAGAACCCACTACAAGTAAGTTGTAGAACCCATTATGAGGTGAGGTGTAGAACCCACTGCAAGGTGAGGTGTAGAACCCATTACGTGGTGAGGTGTAGAACCCACTACAAGGTGAGGTGTAGAACCCATTACAAGGTGAGGTGTAGAACCCACTACTAAGTAAGTTGTAGAACCCATTATGAGGTGAGGTATAGAACCCATTATGTGGTGAGGTGTAGAACCCACTATGAGGTGAGGTATGGAACCCATTATGAGGTGAGGTATAGAACCCATTACTAGGTGAGGTATAGAACCCATTATGAGGTGAGGTATAGAACCCATTATGAGGTGAGGTATAGAACCCATTATGTGGTGAGGTGTAGAACCCATTATGAGGTGAGGTGTAGAACCCATTACTAGGTGAGGTATAGAACCCATTATGAGGTGAGGTATAGAACCCATTATGAGGTGAGGTATAGAACCCATGATGTGGTGAGGTGTAGAACCCACTGCGAGGTGAGGTGCAGAACCTACTACAAGTAAGTTGTAGAACCCATTACGAGGTGAGGTGTAGAACTAATTTCATGGTGAGGTGTAGAACCCACTATGAGGTGAGGTGTAGAACCCACTGCGAGGTGAGGTGCAGAACCTACTACAAGTAAGTTGTAGAACCCATTACGAGGTGAGGTGTAGAACTAATTTCATGGTGAGGTGTAGAACCCACTACGAGGTGAGGTGTAGAACCCACTACAAGGTGAGGTGTAGAACCCACTACAAGGTGAGGTGCAGAACCGACTACGAGGTGAGGTGTAGAACCCATTATGAGGTAAGGTGTAGAACCCATTATGAGGTAAGGTGTAGAACCCATTACGTGGTGAGGTGTAGAACCCACTATGAGGTAAGGTGTAGAACCCACTACAAGGTGAGGTGCAGAACCGACTACGAGGTGAGGTGTAGAACCCATTACGTGGTGAGGTGTAGAACCTACTACTAAGTAAGTTGTAGAACCCATTATGAGGTGAGGTGTAGAACCCACTATGAGGTGAGGTGTAGAACCCATTATGTGGTGAGGTGTAGAACCCATTACAAGGTGAGGTGTAGAACCCATTTTGTGGTGAGGTGTAGAACCCACTACAAGGTGAGGTATAGAACCCACTACGAGGTGAGGTGTAGAACTGACTACGAGGCGAGGTATAGAACCGACTATGAGGTGAGGTATAGAACCGACTACGAGGTGAGGTGTAGAACCGACTACGAGGCGAGGTGTAGAAATGACTACGAGGCGAGGTATAGAACCGACTATGAGGTGAGGTATAGAACCGACTATGAGGTGAGGTATAGAACCGACTATGAGGCGAGGTGTAGAACCCACTACGAGGCGAGGTATAGAACCCACTACGAGGTGAGGTGTGGAACCCACTACGAGGTGAGGTGTAGAACCGACTACGAGGTGAGGTGTAGAACCGACTACGAGGTGAGGTGTGGAACCCACTACGAGGTGAGGTATAGAACCCACTACGAGGTGAGGTGTAGAACCGACTACGAGGTGAGGTGTAGAACCCACTACGAGGTGAGGTATAGAACCGACTACGAGGTGAGATATAGAACCGACTACGAGGCGAGGTGTAGAACCCACTACGAGGCGTGGTATAGAACCGACTACGAGGTGAGGTGTAGAACCCATTATGTGGTGAGGTATAGAACCCACTACGAGGTGAGGTGTAGAACCCACTATGAGGTGAGGTGTTGAACCCACTACGAGGTGAGGTGTAGAACCCACTACGAGGTGAGGTGTAGAACCCACTATGAGGTGAGGTGTAGAACCCGCTATGTGGTGAGGTGTAGAACCCACTATGAGGTGAGGTGTAGAACCCGCTACGTGGTGAGGTGTAGAACCCACTATGAGGTGAGGTGTAGAACCCACTATGAGGTGAGGTTTAGAACCCACTACGAGGTGAGGTGTAGAACCCACTACGAGGTGAGGTGTAGAACCGACTACGAGGTGAGGTGTGGAACCCACTACGAGGTGAGGTGTAGAACCAACTATGAGGTGAGGTGTAGAACCCACTACGAGGTGAGGTGTAGAACCCACTATGAGGTGAGGTTTAGAACCCACTACGAGGTGAGGTGTAGAACCGACTACGTGGTGAGGTGTAGAACCCACTATGAGGTGAGGTGTAGAACCCACTACTAGGTGAGGTGTAGAACCAACTACGAGGTGAGGTATAGAACCCACTACGAGGTGAGGTGTAGAACCCGCTACGTGGTGAGGTGTAGAACCCATTACGAGGTGAGTTTCAGTCTCACCTTCATCCTCCTCATCCTCTCTGTGGCAGCAGCTCTCTGTCACCTGAATCCCTACACCTAGTCCACTGCTTGGCCTAAAGAAGCGTTTCATTAGGGACACAACTAGCCCAGGGTTCAGCTACGTAAGATCTGTTATGATCTGTGATATTTAGCAGTGGACAGTAACACACAATGTAATGGTCAATGAAAGAAAAAAATATATGATTATATTCTTATGAGATAACTGTCTTCTCTATGCTTGTGTACGTGTGCATTCTTTTATTGCAGGACTCCAGTCAGATTGGTCTACTGAAGGAACTCCTGGACCTGCAGAAAGACATGGTAGTGATGCTGTTATCTCTACTGGAAGGTAAAAGCCATTGGTCCCAGATCTGATGCTTAAAGACTGTTAGGAGAATTATGTTCTCAATGTTCTTAAACTGAACTTCAATTAAAATACTCAGTCTGCAACCCGGGATTTGTAAGATTCTGGTTGAATGAAACAGACAGAGTCCCAGCTTACAATAGTCAAGAATGTTTATTCACGAGGGCGCTCTGCAATTCATATACAAATACATCTATTATATACCAGGCTCCTTTATTTACGCACACACATCCACACGAACATTAAGGAGAGTTAGTTATCTTCTTCCCCAGAACTCTCAACGCTGTAGATCGTTACCCAGCCGACAGTTCCATTCCTCTGAGATTAGGGAAACCTTGAGGGGGACTCCCTCTCATATCTTAAACCCTCAGAGTTCAAGCTAGGTCAGGTCAACCACAGTTTAACGGTCCTTGGTGTTTACTTAAACACACACACACACACATTCTTCTCTTTCCCAGTCCAACCTCGTTAGATTTATGCTTAACATTTTAGTTACTCATTATACAGGCTACATAAACCATATCACTAATAGTTAGGTTTCAGGGTAGAATTATTTAATCATTATCTTTAAACATAGAAATTATTCTATCAAGACCCACTCCAGCCTCCCTAGAACCTCATTTATCACCTGATTTACTTAACAAATGGCACATCTCAATAGGTGGTCCAGGAGTCCTCTGACAAGGCACAAGTGGGGGGAGGGGAGGGAGGGAGGGGAGGGGAGGGAGGGAGGGGGGGGCTTACCTCTTTTGTCCACTATTGTTCCCACAAACAACGGGGGAGGCCGATGACATCAGAGAGCACCATCAGACCAACTCTTTGAATTGTCAAACCTTTGAATTTCTCAATTGTGTGTAAAAAAAAAACACTATTTTGCTCAAAACATGTTTTTACCCTTACGTTACTGTATTTATACTTGGAATATCATTTTTCTACAGGAACAGTTCAAAAAATTCAAAAATAAAGCTTATATTTTTAAACATTCTCTGCCAGTTTTTGAATATATTTGAGGTGCTGTAGGTCTCTGCTTTTCTTCTTTGTAATTTGCTGTTAACCAAATGAGCTTTTTTGGGGGGGACAATCCTTGTCGCTAGGCAATGTGGTGAACGGCACCATCGCCCGTCAGATGGTGGACATGCTTGTGGAATCCTCCAGTAACGTGGAGATGATCCTCAAGTTCTTCGACATGTTCCTCAAGCTGAAGGACATCACCGGGTCCGACGCCTTCCGAGACTACGTGACCGACCCCCGTGGCCTCATCTCCAAGAAGGACTTCTACAAGGTAAACACTGAGTGTACAAAACATTAGGAACACCTTCCTAATATTGAGTTGCACCCCCCCTTTTGCCCTCAGAACAGACTCAATTTGTCAGGTCATGGACTCTACAAGGTGTCAAAAGCGTTCCACAGGGATGCTGGCCCATGTTGACTCCAACGCTTCCCACAGTTGTGTCAAGTTGGCTGGATGTCCTTTGGGTGGTGGACCATTCTTGATACATATGGAAAACTGTTGAGCGTGAAAAACCCAGCGGCATTGCAATTCTTGACACACTCAAACCGGTGCACCTGGCACCTACTACCGTTCAAAGGCGTTTAAATATTTTGTCTTGTCCCATTCACCCTCTGAAAGGCACACATACAAAATCTATGACTGTTAATTGTCTCAAGGCTTAAAAATCATTCTGTAACCTGTCTCCTCCCCTTCATTTTACATTACATGTTTAGTCATTTAGCAGCCACTCTTATCCAGAGCGACTTACAGTAGTGAATACATACATTTCATATATATATTTTTTTGTACTGGCCCCCTGTGAGAATCGAACCCACAACCCTTGGCATTGCACACACCATGCTCTACCAACTGAGCCACAGGGAAGGCTCACTGATTAAAGTGGATTTAACAGGTGTCATTAATACGGGATCCTAGCTTTCTCCTGGTCAGTCTGTGTCGTGGAAAGAGAATGTTTTGTATTCAGTGTATATGCATTGTATTGTGACAGACCATGCTGCCACTGACTAGATTTCTAGTAAAAAGGATCATGAGATAAAGTCAAATTCTAAACCAAATAGCTTTTTATTGCCTATAAAGTTACAATCTAATCATCTCTTCAAGAATCAAACTTAAGTGTTCAGAAAATCTAAGTTCCCAAAACAGAGCTATATGCTCCCTCAGTCCTCTCCCCTTGAGTGAGGGGAAACCAGCAGCTGAATGAGTAACCAGCCACACTCTTAAGGAGCCTATGGAGGTCAGCTGTGTTCATTATCAAGCCAATGAGCTGGTTTCAGGTTGACTACATGGCTTGTGGTTCTGTTGAGGGCATGGACATTAAGTTACTACACTTCAAGGCACCACATGTATGTATTTTCCTATTTTTGTGCCTTTGGGGTTCCCAATGTATGTCCTGACAATCTTTCCCTAGCTGCCCACTCACATGCCAAAAGGAAAACATGGACCGTGGAAATATACAGATTTTATTGTGTTTTAAATGTGGGTTGTTATACTCACATGGCTGAGGCAAATGTATGTTTTGATTAATTAATTGATTCCTTCCTTTCAGGCCATGGACAGCCAGAAGCAATACTCTCCATCTGAGATCCAGTTCCTTCTGTCTTGTTCCGAGGCCGACGAGAACGAGATGATCAACTTTGAGGAGTTTGCCGACCGCTTCCAGGAGCCGGCCAAGGACATCGGATTCAACATCGCCGTACTGCTCACCAACCTGTCTGAGCACGTACCCCACGATACGCGACTACAGAACTTTCTTGAGCAAGCCGAGAGCGTCCTCAACTACTTTAGACCCTTCCTTGGCCGGATAGAGATCATGGGAGCCAGCAGGAAGATCGAGAGGATCTATTTTGAGATCAGCGAGGCCAACAGGAACCAGTGGGAGATGCCGCAGGTCAGAGAGTCCAAGAGACAGTTCATCTTCGACGTGGTCAACGAGGGCGGGGAGAGCGAGAAGATGGAGTTGTTTGTCAACTTCTGCGAGGACACCATCTTTGAGATGAACATCGCCTCACAGATTTCTGAGGAGGAGGAAGAGGAAGTGGTAGACTCAGAGGATGAAGAGGAAGAAGGGGGAGGAGGAGGAGGAGGAGAGTTGGACGAAAATGGAGAAGAGATGCCTCCCGAGTCCAGCTCAGCGTTCTCTGACTTCCTGACAAGCGTGGTGAACTTCTTCAACATGTTCACCTTCAAGAATCTGCGGCGGCGCTACCGTAAGCTTAGGAAGATGACTCTGAAGGATATGGTGGTGGGCTTGGCCACGTTCATCTACACCATCCTGTTTGGTATCCTGTCTTTCATCTACAGTGTGTGTAAGGGCTTCTTCATGCTGATCTGGAGCACCCTGTTTGGAGGAGAACTGGTAGAGGGTGCCAAGAAGATCACGGTGACTGAGCTCTTGGCCAGCATGCCGGACCCAACGCAAGATGAGGTGCATGATGAACTGCCACCTGAGCCAGGTGCCGATGAGGGTCAGGAAGGGATAGACGGAGGAGAGGAAAGAGACGTGGTAGGAGGAGAGGAGGGAGAGGAGGGAGGGGACGGTGAGGAGAAGGAGGGAGGACGGATGCCTGGGTTCGACACCCCTGGGGGGCTGGGAGACTTTGGGGAGACCACAACTGTAGAGCCCCCCACTCCAGAGGGGACCCCACTACTCAAGAGGAAGCTGGTTAGTTTACACCCATGATGTTTTTATAGATTATTATTATTTATTTATTTATTTATTTATTATGTTACGGTACCCTCTGTAATTATTGGAACAGTGCAATACGTTTTCTTCTTTTGGCTCTATACTCCAAAAGTTCAGATTTGAAATCAAATTCCAAATTGACACGATACATTATTTACCATTAATTTCTATTCGGTACAAAATAATCTGAAACACAACTAAAACAAACAGCAAATGCACCCAACAAGTTTGTAAAGTCATAAGCTTGATGTAGTCATTATGTACTATGAATATGGGAACAAATACTACACTTTTTAATACATTAATAAACATATAAGTGAATTTGTTTGAATACTTTTGGTCCCCTAAAATGAGGAGACTATGTACAAAAAGTGCTGTAATTTCTAAACGGTTCCCCCGATATGAATGAAAATACCCTCAAATTAAATCTGACAGTGTGCACTTTAACCTCATACTCATGGTTTGATTTCAAACTGTTGAAGTATACAGTCAAAAGAATAAGAAAACATGTAAATATCCCAATAATTACGGAGGGCACTGTATTATATACAGTTTCTATGTATTCCTAACCACTTAAACTGATCTGGTCCAGCCACATGGTCAGGAAAAAACTCACCGCCTTAGTTATGTTATTTGTATATCATTTATACATGATAGACTGTGAGGATGTTGTACTAGTTGTTGACAGTGTGTTGTGCCAGTTGTTGACAGTGTGTGTTGTTCCAGTTGTTGACAGTGTTTGTTGTTCCAGTTGTTGACAGTGTATTGTTCCAGTTGTTGACAGTATGTTGTGCCAGTTGTTGACAGTGTGTGTTGTTCCAGTTGTTGACAGTGTATTGTGCCAGTTGTTGACAGTGTGTTGTTCCAGTTGTTGGCAGTATGTGTTGTTCCAGTCGTTGACAGTGTATTGTGCCAGTTGTTGACAGTGTGTTGTTCCAGTTGTTGACAGTATGTTGTGCCAGTTGTTGACAGTGTGTTGTGCCAGTTGTTGACAGTGTATTGTTCCAGTTGTTGACAGTGTGTGTTGTTCCAGTTGTTGACAGTGTGTTGTTCCAGTTGTTGACAGTGTGTTGTGCCAGTTGTTGACAGTATGTTGTGCCAGTTGTTGACAGTGTGTTGTGCCAGTTGTTGACAGTGTGTTGACAGTGTGTGTTGTTCCAGTTGTTGACAGTATGTTGTGCCAGTTGTTGACAGTGTGTTGTTCCAGTTGTTGACAGTGTGTTGTTCCAGTTGTTGACAGTGTTTTGTGCCAGTTGTTGACAGTGTGTTGTGCCAGTTGTTGACAGTGTATTGTGCCAGTTGTTGACAGTGTATTGTGCCAGTTGTTGACAGTGTATTGTGCCAGTTGTTGACAGTGTGTTGTGCCAGTTGTTGACAGTGTATTGTGCCAGTTGTTGACAGTGTGTTGTGCCAGTTGTTGACAGTGTGTTGTGCCAGTTGTTGACAGTGTGTTGACAGTGTGTTGTTCCAGTTGTTGACAGTGTGTTATTCCAGTTGTTGACAGTGTGTTGTGCCAGTTGTTGACAGTGTGTTGTGCCAGTTGTTGACAGTGTGTTGACAGTGTGTTGTTCCAGTTGTTGACAGTGTGTTATTCCAGTTGTTGACAGTGTGTTGTGCCAGTTGTTGACAGTGTGTTGTGCCAGTTGTTGACAGTGTATTGTGTCAGTTGTTGACAGTGTATTGTGCCAGTTGTTGACAGTGTGTTGTGCCAGTTGTTGACAGTGTGTTGTGCCAGTTGTTGACAGTGTGTTGTGCCAGTTGTTGACAGTGTATTGTTCCAGTTGTTGACAGTGTGTTGTGCCAGTTGTTGACAGTGTTTGTTGTTCCAGTTGTTGACAGTGTGTTGTGCCAGTTGTTGACAGTGTGTTGTTCCAGTTGTTGACAGTGTGTGTTGTTCCAGTTGTTGACAGTATGTTGTGCCAGTTGTTGACAGTGTGTTGTGCCAGTTGTTGACAGTGTATTGTGCCAGTTGTTGACAGTGTATTGTGCCAGTTGTTGACAGTGTGTTGTTCCAGTTGTTGACAGTGTGTTGTTCCAGTTGTTGACAGTGTGTTGTTCCAGTTGTTGACAGTGTGTTGTTCCAGTTGTTGACAGTGTGTTGTGCCAGTTGTTAACAGTGTGTGTTGTTCCAGTTGTTGACAGTGTATTGTGCCAGTTGTTGACAGTGTGTTGTTCCAGTTGTTGACAGTGTGTGTTGTTCCAGTTGTTGACAGTATGTTGTGCCAGTTGTTGACAGTGTGTTGTGCCAGTTGTTGACAGTGTATTGTGCCAGTTGTTGACAGTGTATTGTGCCAGTTGTTGACAGTGTGTTGTTCCAGTTGTTGACAGTGTGTTGTTCCAGTTGTTGACAGTGTGTTGTTCCAGTTGTTGACAGTGTGTTGTTCCAGTTGTTGACAGTGTGTTGTTCCAGTTGTTGACAGTGTGTTCTTCCAGTTGTTGACAGTGTGTGTTGTTCCAGTTGTTGACAGTGTGTTGTTTCAGTTGTTGACAGTGTATTGTGCCAGTTGTTGACAGTGTGTTGTGCCAGTTGTTGACAGTGTGTTGTTCCAGTTGTTGACAGTGTGTTGTTCCAGTTGTTGACAGTGTGTTGTTCCAGTTGTTGACAGTGTGTTGTTCCAGTTGTTGACAGTGTGTGTTGTTCCAGTTGTTGACAGTGTGTTGTTCCAGTTGTTGACAGTGTGTGTTGTTCCAGTTGTTGACAGTGTGTTGTTCCAGTTGTTGACAGTGTATTGTGCCAGTTGTTGACAGTGTGTTGTTCCAGTTGTTGACAGTGTGTTGTTCCAGTTGTTGACAGTGTATTGTGCCAGTTGTTGACAGTGTGTTGACAGTGTGTTGTGCCAGTTGTTGACAGTGTGTTGACAGTGTGTTGTTCCAGTTGTTGACAGTGTGTTGACAGTGTGTTGTTCCAGTTGTTGACAGTGTGTTGTGCCAGTTGTTGACAGTGTGTTGACAGTGTGTTATGCCAGTTGTTGACAGTGTATTGTGCCAGTTGTTGACAGTGTGTTGTGCCAGTTGTTGACAGTGTGTTGTGCCAGTTGTTGACAGTGTGTTGAAAGTGTGTTGTGCCAGTTGTTGACAGTGTGTGGTGTGTTGTAGCTGGAAGCAACATCCGGAGGAGAAGGTGAAGAAAGGGAAGAGCCAGAAGCAGAGGAAGAGACACCCCCAGAGGAGGAGAAGGCTGAGTGAGTCTTCTCTTGTTTTATTATCGTGTTTACTCACTGACTGACTGACTGACTGACTGACTGACTGGCTGACTGGCTGACTGACTGACTGACTGGCTGACTGGCTGACTGACTGACTGGCTGACTGGCTGACTGGCTGACTGGCTGACTGACTGACTGACTGACTGGCTGACTGACTGACTGACTGACTGACTGACTCACTGACTGACTGACTCACTGACTGACTGACTCACTGACTGACTGTCTGACCGACCGACCGACCGACCGACCGACCGACCGACCGACCGATTGATTGATTGATGAATTGTCCTGCAGCAATGAGAATGGAGAGAAGGCAGAGAAAGAGGCTGAGCCCGTGGTAAAAGAGGAAGAACCGGAAGTGAAGGAGGAAACATTGAAAACCAAGGCAAAGAAGGAGAAGAAACCTGCGGAGGAGGGCTATGAGCTTTGGAATGAGCTAGAGATCCAGAGGATCAAATTCATGGTGACTATTACCAATACATTATCGGCCATGATCTATACATTACCAATACATTATCAATCATGATTAATACATTACCAATACATTATCAATCACGATCAATACATTACCAATACATTATCAATCATGATCAATACATTGCCAATACATTATTGATCATTATCAATACATTACCGATACATTATCAATCATGATCAATGCATTGCCAATACATTATCAATCATGATCAATGCATTACCAATAGATTATAAATCATCGTCAATGCCTTGCCAATACATTATCAATCATGATCAATCCATTACCAATACATTATTGGTCATGATCTATACATTACCAATACATTATCAATCATGATCAATACATTACCAATACATTGTCAATCATAATCTATGCATTACCAATACCTTATCAATCATGATCACTACATTGCTAATACATTATCGATCATGATCACTACATTACCAATACATTATCAAACA
This sequence comes from Salmo trutta, assembly GCF_901001165.1. NCBI lineage: Eukaryota > Metazoa > Chordata > Actinopteri > Salmoniformes > Salmonidae > Salmo > Salmo trutta. The sequence goes on along the minus strand of NC_042969.1, from coordinate 87,672,312 downwards.
TGATCAGTACATTAACAATACATTACCAATACATTATCAAACATTATGTAACAGTACATTATCAAACAGTACATTATGAATATATTACAAATACATGACTATTCTCCTCCTTACCACGACTTAACAATCATGATCTATGCATTACCAATACATTACCAATACATTGCTATACATTACCAATGCATTACCTATACATTACCAATGCATTACCAATACATTACCAATGCATTACCAATACATTACCAATGCATTACCGATACATTACCAATGCATTACCTATACATTACCAATGCATTACCAATACATTACCAATGCATTACCAATGCATTACCAATGCATTACCTATACATTACCAATGCATTACCAATAAATTGCAAATACATTACCGATACATTACCAATACATTACCAATGCATTGCCAATACATTACCAATGCATTACCAATACATTACCGATGCATTACCAATACATTGCCAATACATTACCAATGCATTGCCAATACATTACCAATGCATTACCAATGCATTACCAATGCATTACCAATACATTACCAATACATTACCAATGCATGACCAATACATTACCAATACATTGCCTATACGTTACCAATGCATGACCAATACATTACCAATACATTGCCTATACGTTACCAATGCATTACCTATACATTACCAATGCATGACCAATACATTACCAATACATTGCCAATACATTACTAATGCATTGCCAATACATTTCCAATACATTACCAATGCATTACCAATGCATTAACAATACATTGCCTATACATTACCAATGCATTACCTATACATTACCAAACATGGCCAATTTTGCTGTCTCCAAGCAGAACTATCTGACCCGTAACTTCTACAACCTGTTTCTCTGTCTCCTACCAGAACTATCTGTCTCGTAACTTCTACAACCTGCGCTTCCTGGCTCTCTTCATCGCCTTTGCCCTCAACTTCATCCTGCTCTTCTACAAGGTGAAACATAAGATAGAATAATGTATAATATAATATAGAATAATATAATATAGAATAATATAATATAGAATCATATAATATAAAATCATATAATATGGGGTGGCAGGTAGCCTAGTGGTTAGAGCGTTGGACTAGTATCCGGAAGGTTGCAAGATCGAATCCCCAAGCTGACAAGGTAAACATCTGTCGTTCTGCCCCTGAACAAGGCAGTTAACCCACTGTTCCTAGGCCATCATTGTAAATAAGAATTTGTTCTTAACTGACTTGTTAAATATAAATATAATACACAAACGAATAATATAATATAATGTAATATAATATAGAATAATAGAATATAGTGTATAATGATATAATATAGAATAATTGAATATAGTGAATAATAAGAGATTTTATATAATAATATAATATAATGTATAATAATATAATATAATATAATGTATAATAATATAATATAATGTATAATAATATAATGTATAATAATATAATATCATATAGAATAATATAATATAGAATAATATAATATAGAATAACAGAATATAATGTATAATAATATAATAATATAATATAATGTATAATAATATAATATAATGTATAATAATATAATGTATAATAATATAATATAATGTATAATAATATAATATAATGTATAATAATATAATATAATGTATAATAATATAATGTATAATAATATAATAATATAATATAACGTATAATAATATAATATAATGTATAATAATATAATAATATAATATAATGTATAATAATATAATGTATAATAATATAATATAATGTATAATAATATAATGTATAATAATATAATAATATAATATAATTTATAATAATATAATATAATGTATAATAATATAATATAATGTATAATAATATAATATAATGTATAATAATATAATGTATAATAATATAATATAATGTATAATAATATAATATAGAATAATATGATATAATATAGAATAATATAATATAATGTATAATAATATAATGTATAATAATATAATATAATGTATAATATAATATATAATAACATGATATTATACTCACCTAATCTTCTTGTTTTACAAGGTTGGATATGATGTAGAGGAGGAGTCAGAGGACATTGAGGGCTCCGCCATGTTCGAGGGCTCCGCCCTATTCGAGGGCTCCGCCCTGTTCGAGGGATCCGCCGCGTTCGAGGGTTCCGGGTTGTTTGAGGGTTCCGGAGCTGTGGACGAGGGCGGTTCTGGAAGTGATCCATTTGACGATGGTGGTGATGATGATGGTGGTGATGATGATGAGGAGGAGGAAGGACCATTTTTTTTCTACTTGGAGGAGAGTACGGGCTACATGCAGCCCTGTTTGTCCATGCTGGCCATTATACACACTGTCATCGCTTTCCTCTGTATTATCGGATACAACTGCCTCAAGGTACAGGGTTCTACATACACACACACACACACACACACACACACACACACACACACACACACACACACACACACACACACACACACACACACACACACCCCCCAGGGGAGAAGCAGCCACTGATGGTGTGTCTTCCTCCAGGTTCCTCTGGTCATCTTTAAGAGGGAGAAGGAGCTGGCTAGGAAGCTGGAGTTTGACGGTCTCTATGTCACCGAGCAACCAGAAGACGATGACATTAAGGGACAGTGGGACCGACTGGTGCTCAACACCCCGTAAGACTCTTCTTGACCCCTGACCTTTGACCTCTAACCCCTAACCCTGAATCTGATTTAAATCCTAACCCTTGGATCAGTTATCTAGTCAGGTGAAAGACACTGAGTATGTTTACATACACACTAATAATTCAATATTAAACTGATTATGGCATTTGTCATGTAAACACATTACTCTGCTTATCCTAATCGGTGTGTAAGGTCATAGTTGAAGTAAGCATAACATTTTTTTTAAAAACCTGGTTTTTCTGAGAAATCTTTCGAATTATTAATAACATGTTAATCAGGTTCATCAGAATTCCAGCAGTGTATTTGATCTACGCATTAGCCAGCATCAGCAGTGCAAGCCTCCATCTTATGTGCGAATGAAGATGAGTTCAGAAAAAGTACAGTATGCATCTTAGAATTAGTTTTCACATACAAATGTTATATATCTGAACCCAGAAGCAAATAGGCTTCCCAAAAATAACATGGATTTTTTTTTTTTATTGTTGATTTTCTGCATTTATCACATAGTGTGATTTTAGATGTATCCATGTAAACAGTATTGTTAGGGAAATCATTCTTCCTGTAAAGGATGTAAAGATTTAAATCTAACTATTATATGTCTCTGACTATTCACAATAATTGTATTATTGTGTTCATGTAACCGTACCCATTGTTACATCAGTTAGTGATTTAAGGTGGAACCAGACAGGGCTGTCCTCTAATACCTCTTTTATTTGTGATTGTAAAAAAAAAACACCCTTCTCTTTTAGATTCAATGAGAATATAAAAAGGAATAAACAGATAGCATTGATACACCCATCTTCCAACCCTGACCCTTCTCTTAAAGTATGTTTATTTTCCACACAGGTCATTCCCTAACAACTACTGGGACAAGTTTGTGAAGACAAAGGTGCTGGCTAAGTACGGTGACATATACGGTAGGGAGAGGATCGCAGAGCTGCTTGGGATGGACCTGGCCTCTCTGGACGTCAGCGCCATGACACAAGAGAAGAAACCCGAACCAGAGAGTGGCATGTTAAGCTGGTACGTAAACACACCCCCGCGGATCTGCAGAAAGCATACAGCACATTATACAAATTCACTAGTAAATAATTTGCACAACAAACAAGCAATGTACAAGCACATACAACTGGTACAACTTGTAAGATGGCACAATCTGAAGTCAACATTGAGACAGCTTTGTGAGGTAGTTGTGTGTTTGCTGGGAAGTAAACGTGTTGTTTTCTCCATAGGATTATCTCCATTGACATCAAATACCAGATTTGGAAGTTCGGGGTGGTCTTCACTGACAACGTAAGTCAATACTGGACCATGCTGTAGTATTCCAGTGAATGTGGAGTTTTCTAGACATTCCTGTATCTAGTGTGGTACTTAGCCATTTCTCTGTCTGTAGTATTGTTATAGTAGTATTGCTGAAGTACTGCAGTATTGCTGTAGTAGTACTGATCCTATGATACTGATTATGGTTGCAAAAGGAGGGTATATTACTGGAAACTTTTGAAGTTTAACAGTAAACTACCAGAATTTTGGTATCTTTCAAGGATTTTATGTAATCTGTCACAAGACATCTAGTGGCCATTTCCGGTACTTCAGATTTGTACAGGTGTCTGTAATTATCTCTTGCCCTCTGTGTGGCCTTATCAAATGTAAAATATATGAAATAAGGAAATAAGATGATTTTCAAATAAAAAATAGATTGACAAAGCTGTAAAACATTATCCTAAATTCAAACCATCAACTTAGTGAATACCATTGGTGTTTAATATGAGGGTTTCAGCATGAAATATATTTTATATGTGACCGACCGGCTTGATTCGGTCTTATGTAGCAAAATTTGAAATGGTGTTTTTTTTTTACATTAGATAAAAGTAGAGACTCAGAGCTAGACAATTATATATCATACACTGCAGTTGAGGAACAATGGGAAAGTAATTCTGCTTTGAAAGTTGATAAACTTGTGACCTCACTTTGAGAAATTGTCCCTTGAATGTTTTGGTACACCTACTCGATAGCTCTTCTTTGTCTACATACATTCAGCATCGTTCACACCCTCTAAAGCCTTAGACCCACCCATCTCTTTAAGGATTCACATATGAGGCCATGTGCTAAACAGAGTGAGTATGGTAGTGTACTAAACAACCAAAGATTTCAAGACTAAAGGCTCTTTTATTCTATGGGTGTGTTCGTAAATGTAATCTGGAGTGCCAGTGTGTGCTCAGAGTATGCTCTGGGCGTTCGTAAACTCAGAGCGTTGGCAGATTGTCCATTCGTAAACTCAGCATTTCGCTCTTGGAGCGTTCAGTGCGCACACTGGATGCTCTGGCCGAGGAGTAGGGTTGATTTGAGCGTTCTGACCTAACAACAGTAGTCAAGCACTCAAGCTAACTGGCTAACGTTGGATAGCTTGCTAGCTACTTCCATACACCAATGAGAGAACAGCTCACTCTGACCATTTTACTCTCCCTAGCAGAGCTGGTTAGGCTGTTTTTATGTTATCCAGAGCGTTGGTGACTGCAACTGTGCTGCTTGCAACAATTTTATTACGCTTTTTTGCCAACGTTTACTGACACCGTCCATATTCAACGGGTGTTGAGCGTTCATAAATGCATCAGTTATTCTGCTCTCTGGCACATTCAGATGAGAGCGCTCTGAAATCGGAGTAGATAGCCAAAGCGAATTTACCAGCTACGTCTATCGACAGTTGTCGCAGTGACATCATGAACATTCTATTGAAATAGTTATTTGCATAGTGGAGTCTTTTGTTTAGACATATAGCTAGCAGCTGGCTAGCTAGCTAAACAATGAACCATAATCCCACCTCATAACGTTACTACCCTGCATGAATCTGCAGGTAGCTAACCAACCAGGTTCAATGTTAACTAGCTAACATTAGGCTATAACTAGCAATGCAAATGGCTCTGAGATACGAATAATATAACTACACAGATCATACACGTAACGTTAGCTAGCGAGCCAGCCGGCTAACGTTAGCTAGCTAGCTATCTATCAGTGCTCTTTAACTTGAAATGAAAATGACTTTCTGACAAATTTAGAAATGTGTAATATCTGAAAATGTAGCTAGCTATCTTACCCGCATACATGGATGGACGCTTCTCCCCTTCTGTCACGGATGCCATGGTTGCCCTTAGTTTGAAGATGTAATCCGTTTTTTTATACAACAGGTGTTTTATACAACAACCTTATGTGTGTTCTCTTTTTGACTCCATCTGCATATTTGCAATCAAACGCCAGAATCTTCTCCATCTCCTTAGCTATCTAATTCCACTTATTTCAAAACTCGGTCCTCCAGAAAGTGGACAGCAACACTCATGCAGTTCTACTACGTGATATCTTTCAAAAAAGACATGCTAGAAAGGATTACCTACACACACTGACCAGCTCATATTATACACAGAAGTGTGCTACATGGCAGACCAATCTGAACTCATCTCTCGTTATGTCCAGTCCACTCATTATCTCAGCCAATCATGGGTACTGGGAAGGTTGCTCACTTTTTCTGAGGCTAAACCAACTATGCTCGTAATTTAACAATTGTATTTGTATTTACAGATGGCATACATGTTTGTTATTAAGGCCCATGAAAATGCACATGTTTCAGAAGGCATTTCTGCCTAACAAAATTTTGACAAAATAAAAATAGTTTACACTTATGCCTCTCCTGTGAAGTAGAGGCGTGCGACATACGCCTAGTTTTCTGAAACGAGTAACATGTAATTTTTTTACACACTTGTATTTATTTTACTATGTAAGTATGTATTTTTTTGTCATTGTTTCTGCATCAAACTGGTGGCAGTTGTGAAAAAAATTCAATAGTTGGAAGAGTTGCCATTGTTGATTAGATGGTTTTTTCATTAATTAGGCTATTTTCTCTTGAACCATATGGTCTATCTACTAGAAACTCATGGATAATATAAACTCTGATATAAAAAAAAATGAATAATTTATGAGTAATAAAAATGAGTCATTCAAGTATAAATTACCAAAGTAACTATAGATTGCCATAGATTTTCTGTTAATTACCAACATTACTGAAGATTCCAGTAACTTTGGTAAAGTACCGGTAGCTTTGCAACTCTAATACTGATATTGCCCCCCATCACCTCTTCTAGACGTTCCTCTATCTAGTCTGGTACATGGTCATGTCTCTGCTGGGTCACTTTAACAACTTCTTCTTCGCCTGTCACTTGATGGACATCGCCGTTGGTGTGAAAGATTTGCGCACCATCCTCTCCTCCGTCACACACAACGGCAAACAGGTACCCACCCAGTCAAATGTAGTTTCTCCCATCAGATCAATGAGTGTGAATAAATAAACTAGATCTAACTGTAGTGCCTCCTCTTCCCTATATCTCTCTCTCCCTCTGTAGCTTATGATGACTGTGGGTCTGCTAGCAGTGGTGGTGTATCTCTACACCGTCGTGGCTTTCAACTTCTTTAGGAAGTTCTACAACATGAGCGAGGACGAGGACGAACCGGACATGAAGTGTGACGACATGATGACCGTGAGTCAAATCTCCTGTGGCTTAACTGATGATATTACCTGAAACTATCGTCCTCGAAAAGTGATGGGCTCCCGAGTGTGCGCAGCGGTCTAAGGCACTGCATCTCAGTGCAAGAGGTGTCACTACAGTTCCTGGTTCGAATCCAGGCTGTATCACATCCTGCTGTGATTGGGAGTTCCATAGGGCGGCGCACAATTGGCCCAGCGTCGTCCGGGTCGTCATTGTAAATAACAATTTGTTCTTAACTGACTTGCCTAGTTAAATTATTATTAATTTTTTTTAATATGTGTGAGTTACTGACCTTCAATCACCTTCCCTCCCTACCTCTACCGCCTTCTTTCTACCTCCCACTCTCTGTCTGTCAGTGTTACCTGTTCCACATGTACGTGGGTGTGCGTGCCGGCGGGGGTATAGGAGACGAGATCGAGGACCCGGCGGGCGATGAGTACGAGCTCTACCGCGTCGTCTTTGATATCACCTTCTTCTTCTTCGTAATCGTCATCCTGCTGGCCATCATCCAGGGTATTCATCCGTTTACACTTCTCTGTCTCCAAATGTAAATAAAAGGTTGCACAATTATGAAGAAAAAAAATTTCCCCAGTTGGAGGATTCTCAGAATAAGGAAGGAGTAAACAGGGAAGGATTCTTCCAACTGGGAATCCCAGTTGGAGGATTCTCAGAATAAGGAAGGAGTAAACAGGGAAGGATTCTTCCAACTGGGAATCCCAGTTGGAGGATTCTCAGAATAAGGAAGGAGTAAACAGGGAAGGATTCTTCCAACTGGGAATCCTCTAACGGGAATTATTTTTAAAAAAAAATGTGTAACTTTGGGAAAGTATTCTACTCCGATACCACCAGTGGACTTCATAATGTTTGGTTGCACTGTTCTGGGCTTATGTGTTTTACGTGGAGTAGTTGGGTCTGATGTGTGTGTGTGTGTGTGTGTGTGTGTGTGTGTGTGTGTGTGTGTGTGTTGCAGGTCTGATCATTGATGCGTTTGGCGAGCTGAGAGACCAACAGGAGCAGGTCAGAGAGAACATGGAGGTAAGATCACATGGCTGGTACTATCAGATGGCTGGTACTATCAGATGGCTGGTACTATCAGATGGCTGGTACTATCAGATGGCTGGTACTATCAGATGTTAGACAGATGGCTGGTACTATCAGATGTTAGACAGATGGCTGGTACTATCAGATGTTAGACAGATGGCTGGTACTATCAGATGGCTGGTACTATCAGATGTTAGACAGATGGCTGGTACTATCAGATGGCTGGTACTATCAGATGGCTGGTACTATCAGATGGCTGGTACTATCAGATGTTAGACAGATGGCTGGTACTATCAGATGTTAGACAGATGGCTGGTACTATCAGATGGCTGGTACTATCAGATGTTAGACAGATGGCTGGTACTATCAGATGTTAGACAGATGGCTGGTACTATCAGATGGCTGGTACTATCAGATGGCTGGTACTATCAGATGGCTGGTACTATCAGATGTTAGACAGATGGCTGGTACTATCAGATGTTAGACAGATGGCTGGTACTATCAGATGTTAGACAGATGGCTGGTACTATCAGATGGCTGGTACTATCAGATGTTAGACAGATGGCTGGTACTATCAGATGGCTGGTACTATCAGATGGCTGGTACTATCAGATGGCTGGTACTATCAGATGTTAGACAGATGTCTGGTACTATCAGATGTTAGACAGATGGCTGGTACTATCAGATGGCTGGTACTATCAGATGTTAGACAGATGGCTGGTACTATCAGATGTTAGACAGATGGCTGGTACTATCAGATGTTAGACAGATGGCTGGTACTATCAGATGTTAGAACAGATGGCTGGTACTATCAGATGGCTGGTACTATCAGATGGCTGGTACTATCAGATGGCTGGTACTATCAGATGTTAGACAGATGGCTGGTACTATCAGATGGCTGGTACTATCAGATGGCTGGTACTATCAGATGGCTGGTACTATCAGATGGCTGGTACTATCAGATGTTAGAACAGATGGCTGGTACTATCAGATGGCTGGTACTATCAGATGGCTGGTACTATCAGATGGCTGGTACTATCAGATGTTAGACAGATGGCTGGTACTATCAGATGTTAGACAGATGGCTGGTACTATCAGATGGCTGGTACTATCAGATGGCTGGTACTATCAGATGGCTGGTACTATCAGATGTTAGAACAGATGGCTGGTACTATCAGATGGCTGGTACTATCAGATGGCTGGTACTATCAGATGTTAGACAGATGGCTGGTACTATCAGATGACTGGTACTATCAGATGGCTGGTACTATCAGATGTTAGACAGATGGCTGGTACTATCAGATGTTAGACAGATGGCTGGTACTATCAGATGGCTGGTACTATCAGATGTTAGACAGATGGCTGGTACTATCAGATGGCTGGTACTATCAGATGGCTGGTACTATCAGATGGCTGGTACTATCAGATGTTAGACAGATGTCTGGTACTATCAGATGTTAGACAGATGGCTGGTACTATCAGATGGCTGGTACTATCAGATGTTAGACAGATGGCTGGTACTATCAGATGTTAGACAGATGGCTGGTACTATCAGATGTTAGACAGATGGCTGGTACTATCAGATGTTAGAACAGATGGCTGGTACTATCAGATGGCTGGTACTATCAGATGGCTGGTACTATCAGATGGCTGGTACTATCAGATGTTAGACAGATGGCTGGTACTATCAGATGGCTGGTACTATCAGATGGCTGGTACTATCAGATGGCTGGTACTATCAGATGGCTGGTACTATCAGATGTTAGAACAGATGGCTGGTACTATCAGATGGCTGGTACTATCAGATGGCTGGTACTATCAGATGGCTGGTACTATCAGATGTTAGACAGATGGCTGGTACTATCAGATGTTAGACAGATGGCTGGTACTATCAGATGGCTGGTACTATCAGATGGCTGGTACTATCAGATGTTAGAACAGATGGCTGGTACTATCAGATGGCTGGTACTATCAGATGGCTGGTACTATCAGATGTTAGACAGATGGCTGGTACTATCAGATGACTGGTACTATCAGATGGCTGGTACTATCAGATGTTAGACAGATGGCTGGTACTATCAGATGTTAGACAGATGGCTGGTACTATCAGATGGCTGGTACTATCAGATGGCTGGTACTATCAGATGTTAGACAGATGGCTGGTACTATCAGATGTTAGACAGATGGCTGGTACTATCAGATGTTAGACAGATGGCTGGTACTATCAGATGTTAGACAGATGGCTGGTACTATCAGATGGCTGGTACTATCAGATGTTAGACAGATGGCTGGTACTATCAGATGGCTGGTACTATCAGATGGCTGGTACTATCAGATGGCTGGTACTATCAGATGTTAGACAGATGTCTGGTACTATCAGATGTTAGACAGATGGCTGGTACTATCAGATGGCTGGTACTATCAGATGTTAGACAGATGGCTGGTACTATCAGATGTTAGACAGATGGCTGGTACTATCAGATGTTAGACAGATGGCTGGTACTATCAGATGTTAGAACAGATGGCTGGTACTATCAGATGGCTGGTACTATCAGATGGCTGGTACTATCAGATGGCTGGTACTATCAGATGTTAGACAGATGGCTGGTACTATCAGATGGCTGGTACTATCAGATGGCTGGTACTATCAGATGGCTGGTACTATCAGATGGCTGGTACTATCAGATGGCTGGTACTATCAGATGTTAGACAGATGGCTGGTACTATCAGATGTTAGACAGATGGCTGGTACTATCAGATGGCTGGTACTATCAGATGGCTGGTACTATCAGATGGCTGGTACTATCAGATGTTAGAACAGATGGCTGGTACTATCAGATGGCTGGTACTATCAGATGGCTGGTACTATCAGATGTTAGACAGATGGCTGGTACTATCAGATGACTGGTACTATCAGATGGCTGGTACTATCAGATGTTAGACAGATGGCTGGTACTATCAGATGTTAGACAGATGGCTGGTACTATCAGATGGCTGGTACTATCAGATGTTAGACAGATGGCTGGTACTATCAGATGGCTGGTACTATCAGATGGCTGGTACTATCAGATGGCTGGTACTATCAGATGTTAGACAGATGTCTGGTACTATCAGATGTTAGACAGATGGCTGGTACTATCAGATGGCTGGTACTATCAGATGTTAGACAGATGGCTGGTACTATCAGATGTTAGACAGATGGCTGGTACTATCAGATGTTAGACAGATGGCTGGTACTATCAGATGTTAGAACAGATGGCTGGTACTATCAGATGGCTGGTACTATCAGATGGCTGGTACTATCAGATGGCTGGTACTATCAGATGTTAGACAGATGGCTGGTACTATCAGATGGCTGGTACTATCAGATGGCTGGTACTATCAGATGGCTGGTACTATCAGATGGCTGGTACTATCAGATGTTAGAACAGATGGCTGGTACTATCAGATGGCTGGTACTATCAGATGGCTGGTACTATCAGATGGCTGGTACTATCAGATGTTAGACAGATGGCTGGTACTATCAGATGTTAGACAGATGGCTGGTACTATCAGATGGCTGGTACTATCAGATGGCTGGTACTATCAGATGTTAGAACAGATGGCTGGTACTATCAGATGGCTGGTACTATCAGATGGCTGGTACTATCAGATGTTAGACAGATGGCTGGTACTATCAGATGACTGGTACTATCAGATGGCTGGTACTATCAGATGTTAGACAGATGGCTGGTACTATCAGATGTTAGACAGATGGCTGGTACAATTAGATGGCTGGTACTATCAGATGGCTGGTACTATCAGATGGCTGGTACTATCAGATGTTAGACAGATGGCTGGTACTATCAGATGGCTGGTACTATCAGATGTTAGACAGGTGGCTGGTACTATCAGATGTTAGACAGGTGGCTGGTACTATCAGATGTTAAGATCACATGGCTGGTAAGATCAGCTGTAGGAACAGATGGCTGGACAGTGTGCTAGTACTGTAAGAGATGGGACTAATGGTTGTCAACATGAGGGGGAAACATTTAACTATTTTATTCATAATTTCTTTATTAAACCGATTCTTCCCCCCTTTTACAGACTCAGTGCTTCATCTGTGGTATCGGTAGCGACTACTTTGATACAACTCCCCATGGCTTCGAAACGCACACCTTGGAAGAGCATAACTTAGCCAACTATATGTAAGTTACAGTACCTATGTGTCGCTTATGTGTGTGTGAAGACCCGACTCGTGTCACATTCTGACACCTCTCCTCTCCTCTCCTCTCCTCTCCCCTCCCCTCCCCTCTCCTCTCCTCTCCTCTCCTCTCCTCTCCTCTCCTCTCCTCTCCTCTCCTCTCTCCTCTCCTCTCCTCTCCTCTCCTCTCCTCTCCTCTCCTCTCCTCTCTCTGCAGGTTCTTCCTGATGTACCTAATCAATAAAGATGAAACGGAGCACACAGGACAGGTCTGTCTGTCTGTCTGTCTGTCTTTCTGTCTATCTACAGTGTCTTCAGAAAGTGTTCATACCCATTTTGTTCCACATTTTGTTATGTGACAGCCTGAATTTAAAATTGATCAAATTAATATTTTGTGTCGTTGCCCTAAACACAATAGCCCGATAATGTCAAAGTGGAATTATGTTTTTAGAAATGTGTACAAATTAATTACAAATGATGATGTCTTGAGTCAATAGGTATTCAACCCTTTTGTTATGTCAAGTTAAAAGGTGCTTAACAAGTCACATAATAAGTTTCATGGACTCACTCTGTGTTCAATAATAGTGTTAAACATGATTTTTAAAAGACTACCTCTTCTCTGTATCCCCACACATACAATTATCTGTAAGTTCCCTCAGTCGAGCAGTAGATTTCAAACACAGATTCAACCACAAAGACCAGGGAGGTTTTCCAATGCCTCACAAAGAAGGCCACCTATTGGTAGATGGGTAAAAAAGCAGACATTGATCGTCGTGAAATGATTCATTGTGACCGACCGGCTCAAATCGGTCTTATATAGCAATATTTGAAATTCTGTTTTTACATTGGATAAAGTAGAGACTTGGTTTAAACCTCTTGACGGGCTCGTCCCGTATGCGGGATCAACATCCAGCGAAAAATCCTATCGCCATTTTCTTTACAAAATGTAATATATATATTTTTTCAAATATAGGACTATTTTATATCGTTTTATAGATACACCTCTCCTGAATCGAACCACGTTGTCCGATTTCAAAAAGGCTTTACAGCAAAAGCAAAACATTAGATTATGTTAGAGGAGTATATCGTAAAAGTAGCCACATAGCCATTTTCCGACCAACCACATGCATCACAAATAACCAAAAAACAGCTAAATGCAGCACTAACCTTTGACAATCTTCATCAGATGACACTCCTAGGACATCATGTTACACAATACATGCATTCTTTTGTTCGATAAAGTTCATATTTATATATAAAAACAGCATTTTACATTGGCGCGTGACGTTGACTAACTATTTTCCCTCAAATGCATCCGGTGAAACAGCGCTACAATTTACTAAATTACTATTCGAAAACATTTTTAAAATGTAATATTGTCATTCTAAGATTTATAGATTAATAACCTCTTACATCTAGACGTTCCGCTAGCGGAACACCTGCTCCAATATCCAATGATAGGCGTGGCGTGAAATACAAAGTCCTCGAAAATCCGAAAACTTCCATTTTTCAAACATATGACTATTTTACACCATTTTAAAGACAAGACTCTCCTTTATCTAACCACACTGTCCGATTTCAAAAAGGCTTTACAGCGAAAGCAAAACATTAGATTATGTCAGCAGAGTACACAGCCAGAAATAATCAGACACCCATTTTTCAAGCGAGCATATAATGTCACAAAAAACAAAACCACAGCTAAATGCAGCACTAACCTTTGATGATCTTCATCAGATGACACTCCTAGGACACTATGTTATACAATACATGCATGTTTTGTTCAATCAAGTTCATATTTATATCAAAAAACAGCTTTTTACATTAGAATGTGACGTTCAGAACTAGCATTCCCACCGAACACTTCCGGTGAATTTACTAAATTACTCACGATAAACGTTCACAAAAAACATAACAATTATTTTAAGAATTATAGATACAGAACTCCTTTATGCAATCGCAGTGTCCGATTTTAAAATAGCTTTTCGGTGAAAGCACATTTTGCAATATTCTGAGTAGATAGCCCGGCCATCATGGCTAGCTATTTTGACACCCACCAAGTTTGGTACTCACCAAACTCAGATTTATTATAAAAAAAATTGGATTACCTTTGCTGTTCTTCGTCAGAATGCACTCCCAGGACTTCTACTTCAATAACAAATGTTGGTTTGGTTCCAAATAATCCATAGTTATATCCAAATAGTGGCGTTTTGTTGTGTGTTCAAGACACTATCCGAAGGGTAAAGAAGGGTGACGCGCCCGGCGCGTTTCGTGACAAAAAAATTCAAAATATTCCATTACCGTACTTCGAAGCATGTCAAATGCTGTTTAAAATACATTTTTATGCGATTTTTCTCGTAAAAAAGCGATAATATTCCGACCGGGAAACCCTGTTTTCGTTCAAATGAAAATAAAAACATGGAGTCTTCTCGTGCACGCGCGCCCCAGTCTCATTGTTCTCAGATCGACCACTATCCAAATGCGCTACTATTTTTCAGCCATGGCCTGCAAAGCCATCATTCAACGTTCTGGCGCCTTCTGAGAGCCTATGGGAGCGTTAGAAAATGTCACGTTACAGCAGAGATCCCCTGTTTTGGATAGAGATGATCAAGAAGGCCAAGAAATAGTCAGAGAGGGCGCTTCCTGTTTGGAATCTTCTCAGGTTTTGGCCTGCCAAATGAGTTCTGTTATACTCACAGACACCATTCAAACAGTTTTAGAAACTTTGGAGTGTTTTCTATCCAAAGCTATATGCATATTCTAGTTTCTGGGCAGGAGTAATAATCAGATTAAATCGGGTACGTTTTTTATCCGGCCGTGAAAATACTGCCCCCTATCCATAACAAGTTAACATCTCTTGAAAGCACCTGCAATGCCAGATTTAAAAATAACTTTACTGGGTAATCACACTTTGCGATAAAAGGGGATGCGATACTCAGAACAATAGGCTAGCAATACAGGTCAGCTCCATCTTGGAACAATCGCATATCAAATCTAATCTTGTATACTATTGTCAATAATCCCTTACCTTTGATTATCTTCATCAGAAGGCACTTCCAGGAATCCCAGGTCCACAACAAATGTATTTTCGTTCGAAAAAGTTATTCCTTTATGTGTTCTTGTTAGCGCGTTCTGAAGGCTGCACCAAAAGTACCGTCGTCCGCGGGACTCCTCTCTTACCAAAATGGAAAAAATATATATTTAAGTTCGTTCAAACATGTCAAACGTTGTATAACATACATCTTTAGGGCCTTTTTCAACCAGAGCTCCAATAATATTCAAGGGGGGCGGTTGCATTGTCTTTCAAAACGTTTCGAAAGGGGAGGGTAGCCAGGGGCGCCGGCGTCATAATGGTGATGGCCCTCTCCGTGTGACCACGTTCCACAGCGTGTCATTCTGTCAGTTTTCACAGTAGGAGACTCAAATCACTTTGTCAAGACTGGGGACATCTAGTGGAAGCAATAGGAAGTGCTCAATGAACCATAGCTCACGGTGTGATTTATAGGCAAAGTGCTGAAGTTGAGTCCGCAATTCAGAATTCCACATCCTGTTACGATCTGTCTCGGGGTTTTGACTGCCATATGAGTTCTGTTATACTCACAGACACCATTCAAACAGTTTTAGAAACTTTAGGGTGTTTTCTATCCACAAGTATTAATTATATGCATATCCTAGCTTCTGAGTTTGAGTAGGAGGCCGTTTAAAATGAGCACACATTTTTTTTTTTTATCGCTGTAGCGCCCCCTATCCTAGGCGACCGTCAAGAGGATATCATACACTACAGTTGAGGAACAATGATAAAGTAATTCTGCTTTGAAAGTTCATAAACTTTTAACCCCACTTTTGAGTAAATGGCCTTTGAACATTTTGGTAGTACTACTGGAGAGCCTTACTTTGTCTACACCCATTCAACATCGTTCACACCCTCTTAAGCTTTAGCCCCACCCATCTCTTTAAGGTTTGATCCAGGCGTTCTGTCCTAACAGCAGTCAAGCACCCAAGTTAACTGGCTAACGTTGGCTAGCTTGCTAGCTACTTCCAGACACATAATGAGAGAACAGCTGAACACTGACCATTTTACTCGCTCTAGCAGAGCTGGTTAGGCTGTTTTCATGTTATCCAGAGTGTTGGTGATGGCAAATGTGCTGCTGGCAACAATTACACATTTTTGCCAACGTTTTCTGACACCGGCCATATTCAACGGGTGTTGAGCGTTAGTAAATTCATCAGTTGTTTTGCGCTCTGGCACACTCAGACGAGAACGCTCTGAAATCGGAGTAGATAGTCAGAGTGAATTTACCAGCTACGTCTATCGACAGATGTTACACTGTCATCATTAACATTCTACTGAAATGGTTACTTGGATAGTGGAGTCTTTTTGTTTAGACATGTAGCTAGCTAGCTAACTAGCTAGCTAAACAATGAACCATAATCCCAACTCATGACGTTACTACCCTGCATGAATCTGCAGGTAGTTAATATTTTTATTTGATTTATTATTTCAGCTGGAAATGTGAAAG
>NC_042969.1:87575356-87650356 GCF_901001165.1 Salmo trutta | reverse complement strand
TCCTAGAGACAACTCTCCTAGAGACAGCTGTCCTAGAGACATCTCTCCTAAAGACATCTCTCCTAAAGACATCTCTCCTAGAGACATCTCTCCTAGAGACATCTCTCCTGAAGACATCTCTCCTGAAGACATCTCTCCTAGAGACATCTCTCCTAAAGACACCTCTCCTAAAGACATCTCTCCTAAAGACATCTCTCCTAAAGACATCTCTCCTAAAGGCATCTATCCTAGACAACTCTCCTAGAGACAGCTGTCCTAGAGACATCTCTCCTAAAGACATCTCTCCTAGAGACATCTCTCCTAGAGACATCTCTCCTGAAGACATCTCTCCTAGAGACATCTCTCCTAAAGACACCTCTCCTAAAGACATCTCTCCTAAAGACATCTCTCCTAAAGGCATCTATCCTAGACATCTCTCCTAGAGACATCTCTCCTAAAGACATCTCTCCTAGACATCTCTCCTAAAGACATCTCTCCTAAAGACATCTCTCCTAGAGACATCTCTCCTAGAGACATCTCTCCTAAAGACATCTCTCCTAGACATCTCTCCTAAAGACATCTCTCCTAAAGACATCTCTCCTAGAGACATCTCTCCTAAAGACATCTCTCCTAGAGACATCTCTCCTAAAGACATCTCTCCTAGACATCTCTCCTAGACAACTCTCCTAAAGACACGTCTTATAGCCCCGTCGTATTGACACTGGGCGTGTGTTCTATACCATCTTAATGCACAGGTAATAGGGCTAATACAGTGAGTCATTCTCGTATTTATTCATGTCTACACTACATGTTGGCCGTAGTGTGATAAGGACAACGCTACTCAGAAGGGCCGGACTAACAAATTACATATTAAAATCAATAAATAACATAAATGTATGTTTTATTTAAGGCTGTCTCCGCTACTTTGTTCACAGTGAACAATATAATATTCTAGGTGTACCTGTTATGATGAATAAATAAGGGTTAAAAAGATAACTGAACAGAGATGAACAATGTAACCAGTTTGCAGTCAGAAGATAACTGAACAGCTTCAGTGTTTGTTTTTAGAATATCATAGTTATTTTTAGGAAATATGTGCATATTATTTATTTTTCTCTGGAAGAGTAAAACCTCACAAGTGATGTCAGACAGGTCTAGAATAAAAAAAACAAACAGAAACGTTTCACACCGTCTCACACACACACACACACACACACGCAGGCTAACTCATACACACCCTCTCCATGTTGAGTAACGCCCTTACTGACTAGTACTGTGTTAGGCGTGGGTCCTGGAGTGTGTTACCACAGCGGTGTGTGTGTGTGTGTGTGTGCGTGTGTAATTCACATGCAGGTGTATAACTGTATGTGTGGTGATCCACGGAGGGCTGTGATGATGTATTAGTACTGAGATCGCCTGTTGACTATAAGAGTATTGACCTGTTGACTATTAGAATGTTGACCTGTTGACTGTTAGAATGTTGACCTGTTGACTGTTAGAATGTTGACCTGTTGACTATTAGAATGTTGACCTGTTGACTATAAGAGTGTTGACCTGTTGACTCCTGTTGACTATTAGAATGTTGACCTGTTGACTATTAGAATGTTGACCTGTTGACTCCTGTTGACTATTAGAATGTTGACCTGTTGACTATTAGAATGTTGACCTGTTGACTCCTGTTGACTATTAGAATGTTGACCTGTTGACTCCTGTTGACTATTAGAATGTTGACCTGTTGACTATTAGAATGTTGACCTGTTGACTCCTGTTGACTGTTAGAATGTTGACCTGTTGACTATTAGAATGTTGCCTGTTGACTGTTAGAATGTTGACCTGTTGACTATTAGAATGTTGACTATTAGAATGTTGACTATTAGAATGTTGACCTGTTGACTATTAGAATGTTGACCTGTTGACTGTTAGAATGTTGACCTGTTGACTGTTAGAATGTTGACCTGTTGACTGTTAGAATGTTGACCTGTTGACTGTTAGAATGTTGACCTGTTGACTGAGAATGTTGACCTGTTGACTGATCGAATGTTGACCTGTTGACTGTTAGAATGTTGACCTGTTGACTGATAAAATGTTGACCTGTTGACTGTTAGAATGTTGACCTGTTGACTATTAGAATGTTGACCTGTTGACTGATAGAATGTTGACCTGTTGACTATTAGAATGTTGACCTGTTGACTATTAGAATGTTGCCTGTTGACTGTTAGAATGTTGACCTGTTGACTGTTAGAATGTTGACCTGTTGACTGTTCGAATGTTGACCTGTTGACTGTTAGAATGTTCACCTGTTGACTATTAGAATGTTGACCTGTTGACTATTAGAATGTTGACCTGTTGACTATTAGAATGTTGACCTGTTGACTGTTAGAATGTTGACCTGTTGACTGTTAGAAAGTTGACCTGTTGACTGTTAGAATGTTGACTCCTGTTGACTATTAGAATGTTGACCTGTTGACTGATAGAATGTTGACCTGTTGACTCCTATTGACTATTAGAATGTTGACCTGTTGACTGTTAGAATGTTGACCTGTTGTTTATTAGAATGTTGACCTGTTGACTATTAGAATGTTGACCTGTTGACTGTTAGAATGTTAACCTGTTGACTATTAGAATGTTGACCTGTTGACTGATAAAATGTTGACTATTAGAATGTTGACCTGTTGACTATTAGAATGTTGACCTGTTGACTATTAGAATGTTGACCTGTTGACTGATAGAATGTTGACCTGTTGACTGATA
Source organism: Salmo trutta (assembly GCF_901001165.1). Classification (NCBI taxonomy): domain Eukaryota; kingdom Metazoa; phylum Chordata; class Actinopteri; order Salmoniformes; family Salmonidae; genus Salmo; species Salmo trutta. Next base: position 87,647,626 of record NC_042969.1, on the reverse strand, counting down.
GAATGTTGACTATTAGAATGTTGACCTGTTGACTATAGGAATGTTGTTGCCTGACTGAATCCTGTGTTTCAATACAAGATTAATAAATTGAACAGATTATTTTAAAATGAATTGGCAAATCCTTCCTAGTTTTGTGCGTGTGTGTGTGTGTGTGTGTGTTGTGTGTGTATGTGGGGTGTGTTCTCTTTAAGAAGGGAGACATATGTTTAGGTTATATTAATGATTAACTATTATCAATCATTAATCTGTTATTCCATTCATGATTCTAATGGCTAATATCAGCACTCCCTCCCCCACCCGTCGAATTAGGTTACAGTGGAGTTTCTCCTTCTAGCTCAGAGCAGATGAGGCAGAGAAGATACAGGAATGGGAAGATACTTACCCTGACCCAAAAGTAAATCCAATCTAGAGCAGGATTGAGGTCAATTCCATTTCAATTCAGGAAGTACACTGAAATTCCAATTCTTTCCAATGTTTTTCAATGAAGAAAATGAGGAATTGGAATTTGGATTCCATTCTGAATTGACCGCAACCCTGACCATGAGGCCTTGGCAATACTCCATGCTGTCACTATTACACTCTACGTGACAGGGATGAGTATTTGCTAAAATGAGGCTCAGTTAATCTCTATTATTCCTCCACCACTGTTTTGGCAGAGGTTTATCTTCATTAAATAACGCAATTACATCATGAAACAATTACAAGATCCAACAACTCATAAAACGTCACTGCTGTAGACCACAGCCATGTTTCACTAACACAGGATAAGTACAGTATCATTATAGCCCACGCTCAAGACGGCAGGAAGTCTGACATCTCTACACAGCAGCTCTGATCCCACTGAAGTGATAGCAGGAGATTGTGTCATTACCTTTCTATAGACCACCAGACTGTTGTAGACCAGACTGTTGTAGACCTCCAGACTGTTGTAGACCAGACTGTTGTAGACCTCCAGACTGTTGTAGACCAGACTGTTGTAGATCAGACTGTTGTAGACCACCAGACTGTTGTAGACCAGATTGTTGTAGACCACCAGACTGTTGTAGACCTCCAGACTGTTGTGGACCAGACTGTTGTAGACCTCCAGACTGTTGTAGACCTCCAGACTGTTGTAGACCTCCAGACTGTTGTAGACCAGACTGTTGTAGACCTCCAGACTGTTGTAGACCTCCATACTGTTGTAGACCTCCATACTGTTGTGGATTAGACTGTTGTAGACCAGACTGTTGTAGACCTCCAGACTGTTGTAGACCAGACTGTTGTAGACCTCCAGACTGTTGTAGACCAGACTGTTGTAGATCAGACTGTTGTAGACCACCAGACTGTTGTAGACCAGATTGTTGTAGACCACCAGACTGTTGTAGACCTCCAGACTGTTGTGGACCAGACTGTTGTAGACCTCCAGACTGTTGTAGACCTCCAGACTGTTGTAGACCAGACTGTTGTAGACCTCCAGACTGTTGTAGACCTCCATACTGTTGTAGACCTCCATACTGTTGTGGATTAGACTGTTGTAGACCAGACTGTTGTAGACCTTCAGACCGTTGTAGACCTCCAGACTGTTGCAGACCTCCATACTGTTGTGGACCAGACTGTTGTAGACCAGACTGTTGTAGACCAGACTGTTGTAGACCTCCAGACTGTTGTAGACCTCCAGACTGTTGTGGACCAGACTGTTGTAGACCAGACTGTTGTGGACCAGACTGTTGTAGACCTCCAGACTGTTGTAGACCTCCAGACTGTTGTGGACCAGACTGTTGTAGACCAGACTGTTGTGGACCAGTCTGTTGTAGACCTCCAGACTGTTGTAGACCAGACTGTTGTAGACCAGACTGTTGTAGACCTCCATACTGTTGTGGATTAGACTGTTGTAGACCTCCAGACTGTTGTAGACCTCCAGACTGTTGTAGACCAGATTGTTGTAGACCACTAGACTGTTGTAGACCTCCAGACTGTTGTAGACCTCCAGACTGTTGTAGACCAGACTGTTGTAGACCAGACTGTTGTAGACCTCCAGACTGTTGTAGACCAGACTGTTGTAGACCTCCAGTCTGTTGTAGACCAGACTGTTGTAGACCAGACTGTTGTAGACCTCCAGACTGTTGTAGACCAGACTGTTGTAGACCAGACTGTTGTAGACCTCCAGACTGTTGTAGACCTCCAGACTGTTGTGGACCAGACTGTTGTAGACCTCCAGACTGTTGTAGACCTCCAGTCTGTTGTAGACCAGACTGTTGTAGACCAGACTGTTGTAGACCTCCAGTCTGTTGTAGACCAGACTGTTGTAGACCTCCAGACTGTTGTAGACCAGACTGTTGTAGACCTCCAGACTGTTGTAGACCTCCAGACTGTTGTGGACCAGACTGTTGTAGACCTCCAGATTGTTGTAGACCTCCAGTCTGTTGTAGACCAGACTGTTGTAGACCAGACTGTTGTAGACCTCCAGTCTGTTGTAGACCAGACTGTTGTAAACCAGACTGTTGTAGACCTCCAGACTGTTGTAGACCAGACTGTTGTAGACCAGACTGTTGTAGACCTCCAGACTGTTGTAGACCTCCAGACTGTTGTGGACCAGACTGTTGTAGACCTCCAGACTGTTGTGGACCAGACTGTTGTAGACCAGACTGTTGTGGACCAGTCTGTTGTAGACCTCCAGACTGTTGTAGACCTCCAGACTGTTGTAGACCAGACTGTTGTGGACCAGACTGTTGTAGACCTCCAGACTGTTGTAGACCTCCAGACTGTTGTAGACCAGACTGTTGTTGACCAGACTGTTGTAGACCTCCAGACTGTTGTAGACCACCAGACTGTTGTAGACCACCAGACTGTTGTGGACCTCCAGACTATTGTAGACCAGACTATTGTAGACCTCCAGACTGTTGTAGACCTCCAGACTGTTGTAGACCTCCAGACTGTTGTAGACCAGACTGTTGTGGACCAGACTGTTGTAGACCTCCAGACTGTTGTAGACCACCAGACTGTTGTTGACCTCCAGACTGTTGTAGACCACCAGACTGTTGTAGACCTCCAGACTGTTGTAGACCTCCAGACTGTGGTGGACCAGACTGTTGTAGACCTCCAGACTGTTGTAGACCTCCAGACTGTTGTAGACCAGACTGTTGTAGACCTCCAGACTGTTGTAGACCAGACTGTTGTAGACCTCCAGACTGTTGTAGACCTCCAGACTGTTGTAGACCAGACTGTCTACAGAAAGCAAACTGTTGAGACTCCTTCGGTACACAACCGTCTCTTATCTACCATTTACTATCATTCAAATGTGTGTACACAGTTTGTTAACACACACACACACACACACACACACCGTTCACCTTACACACACCATCTTTTGTCCGACTGGACCACTCCTCCTGTCCTGTGATAAGGTTGGGAAAACAATGTGAAACTGATAACACGTCGCCTGGTTTCTGGTTCCCGGCCGACATCATTAGTCGAGTAGCCTGCCCCATCTGGCCCTACCCCACTCCCAGCCCTATCTGGCCCTACCCCACTCCCAGCCCCGTCTCTTAACCCTGACTCTCCCCTGGCTCCTCGCCCCTCCCCTCCCATGGTTCTGAGTCTCTATAAGACCAGCCGTCCAGCAGCGACCGTTTCCTGCTCTCTCTCTGACTCGCCTCTCCTCCGTCTCTCTATCTGTCTGTCTGTGGATCTCTGAGTGACAGCCATCATGTTCGTTGCTCCACCTGGCTACCAGCCCGTCTACAACCCTGTGAGTAGCATGTCTCCTTGTCTAGCGTATACAGATATCATAGATATTGTCTGAATCTACCGTTAGGGGTCAATTTCAATTTCAATTCCAGTCAATTCAGGAAGTACACTGAAATTCCAATTTTCAATTCTCTTTCTGAATTGACTGAAGCCCAACCATTGGCTGTCTCTATTGCGTTTACTTCCTTTTCAAACTTTTACTGCACCTACTTAAAAAACTTCCCAGACTGCCTTGCATCTATACTTGTGTATAGTTGTTAAATGGTTATTACTTCCCAGACTGCCTTGCATCTGTACTTGTGTATAGTTGTTAAATGGTTATTACTTCCCAGACTGCCTTGCATCTATACTTGTGTATAGTTGTTAAATGGTTATTACTTCCCAGACTGCATTGCATCTATACTTGTGTATAGTTGTTAAACGGTTATTACTGTGTGTTCTGTGCAGAGTATCCCCTATGTGGGGCCGATCTACGGCGGGCTGAGATCAGGGATGTCTGTATACATCCAGGGAGTGATCCCTCACGAGATCACCAGGTGAGAAACACAGCCTCTGAGGATTGGAGGTATGCTACACATGATCAGATTGTAACGTTTGGGCGACAACAAGGGAATTTGTTTACACATTCTTAAATTGTGGGATCTGTTTTCAACGACGATGTGATGGACACAAAAGACCTAGCACGACATCAATGCTTGGTGGGTTGAGTATTTCAAAACAACCAGGTGACCTTGGAGAGGAGAACTTCCAGAACACTAACAGGTGCTGAGGGGTGAATCCAAGTCCAGGCACTTCCTGTGGGTTTGAAAGTTAAAAAGCCTTTAATGTGTGGGCTACGTCACTATTAAAATGCTCCAGAACGTAACAGCTAACGCCTTCATCAGGGTGTCAGATGCAATGTGATGGAGAAACAATCATACAGCCTTGACTCACCTGTGTCAGGTAATCCCAGGTCATTAAATAGCCTTGACTCACCTGTGTCACATGACCACAGAAAACCATTTAGGTCTGACATATAGCCTTGACACACCTGTGTCATGTGATCACAGGTAATTATATAGCCTTGACACACCTGTGTCACATGATCACAGGTAATTATATAGCCTTGACACACCTGTGTCACATGATCACAGGTAATTATATAGCCTTGACACACCTGTGTCACGTGATCACAGGTAATTATATAGCCTTGACACACTCGTGTCACGTGATTACAGGTAATTATATAGCCTTGACACACCTGTGTCACGTGATCACAGGTAATTATATAGCCTTGACACACCTGTGTCACATGATCACAGGTAATTATATAGCCTTGACACACCTGTGTCATGTGATCACAGGTAATTATATAGCCTTGACACACCTGTGTCATGTGATCACAGGTAATTATATAGCCTTAACACACCTGTGTCACGTGATCACAGGTAATTATATAGCCTTGACACACCTGTGTCACGTGATTACAGGTAATTATATAGCCTTGACACACCCGTGTCACGTGATTACAGGTAATTATATAGCCTTGACACACCTGTGTCACATGATTACAGGTAATTATATAGCCTTGACACACCTGTGTCACGTGATCACAGGTAATTATATAGCCTTGACACACCTGTGTCATGTGATCACAGGTAATTATATAGCCTTGACACACCTGTGTCACGTGATCACAGGTAATTATATAGCCTTGACACACCTGTGTCATGTGATCACAGCTAATTATATAGCCTTGACACACCTGTGTCACATGACCACAGGTAATTATATAGCCTTGACACACCTGTGTCACGTGATCACAGGTAATTATATAGCCTTGACACACCTGTGTCACATGATTACAGGTAATTATATAGCCTTGACACACCTGTGTCACATGACCACAGGTAATTATATAGCCTTGACACACCTGTGTCACATGACCACAAGTAATTATATAGCCTTGACACACCTGTGTCACATGACCACAGGTAATTATATAGCCTTGAATCACCTGTGTCACATGACCACAGGTAATTATATAGCCTTGACACACCTGTGTCACATGACCACAGGTAATTATATAGCCTTGACACACCTGTGTCACGTGATCACAGGTAATTATATAGCCTTGACACACCTGTGTCATGTGATCACAGCTACTTCATCTATTGGCCACTAGGCAAAATAAGAGCGGAAAATGAACTATTTACAATGCATACACCGGAAAAATACATTTTACATTTTACACTAGGCAAAGGGTGGAATAATGGACACTCTCATTAAATTGCCCACAGAGTATAATTAGTTGTCTGGCTCTAGTAAGTTATCAGATGATGACGACTGTAGAAAACTCTCTCGTTCAAATAAAATAAAATAAAATGTTATTTGTCACACGCACTGAATACAACAGGTGTAGTAGACCTTACAGTGTAATGTTCACTTACAAGCCCTTAACCAACAATGCAGTTTCAACAAAAATAAGTGGTAAGAAAGTATTTACTAAAATAAACTGAAGTAAAAAAATAAATACAAAATAAATACACAAATAGAAATATTACAAATCAAAAATAATTAAGGAGCAATAATAAAAGAACAGTAATGAGGCTATATACAGGGTGTTATGGTACAGAGTCAATGTGGAGACTATATACAGGGTGTTACGGTACAGAGTCAATGTGGAGGCTATATACAGGGTGTTATGGTACAGAGTCAATGTGGAGGCTATATACAGGGTGTTACGGTACAGAGTCAATGTGGAGGCTATATACAGGGTGTTACGGTACAGAGTCAATGTGGAAGCTATATACAGGGGGTACCGGTACAGAGTCAATGTGGAGGCTATATACAGGGGGTACCGGTACAGAGTTAATGTGGAGGCTATATACAGGGTGTTACGGTACAGAGTCAATGTAGAGGCTATATACAGGGTGTTATGGTACAGAGTCAAAGTGGAGGCTATATACAGGGTGTTACGGTACAGAGTCAATGTGGAGGCTATATAGAGGGTGTTACGGTACAGAGTCAATGTGGAGGCTATATACAGGGTGTTACGGTACAGAGTCAATGTGGAGGCTATATACAGGGTGTTACAGTACAGAGTCAATGTGGAGGCTATATACAGGGTATTACGGTACAGAGTCAATGTGGAGGCTATATACAGGGTGTTACGGTACAGAGTCAATGTGGAGGCTATATACAGGGTGTTACGGTACAGAGTCAATGTGGAGGCTATATACAGGGTGTTACGGTACAGAGTCAATGTGGAGGCTACATACAGGGTGTTACGGTACAGAGTCAATGTGGAGGCTATATACAGGGTGTTACGGTACAGAGTCAATGTGGAGGCTATATACAGGGTGTTACGGTACAGAGTCAATGTGGAGGCTATATACAGGGGGTACTGGTACAGAGTCAATGTGGAGACTATATACAGGGGGTACCGGTACAGAGTCAATGTTGAGGCTATATACAGGGGGTACCAGTACAGAGTCAATGTTGAGGCTATATACAGGGGGTACCGGTACAGAGTCAATGTTGAGGCTATATACAGGGGGTACCCATACAGACTCAATGTGGAGGCTATATACAGGGGGTACCAGTACAGAGTCAATGTGGAGGCTATATACAGGGGGTTCTGATACAGAGTCAACGTTGAGGCTATATACAGGGGGTACCCATACAGAGTCTATGTGGTAGCTATATACAGGGTGTTACGGTACAGAGTCAATGTGGAGGCTATATACAGGGTGTTACGGTACAGAGTCAATGTGGAGGCTATATACAGGGGGTACCGGTACAGAGTCAATGTGGAGGCTATATACAGGGCGTACCGGTACAGAGTCAATGTGGAGGCTATATACAGGGGGTACCGGTACAGAGTCAATGTGGAGACTATATACAGGGGGTACCCATACAGACTCAATGTGGAGGCTATATACAGGGGGTACCAGTACAGAGTCAATGTGGAGGCTATATACAGGGGGTTCTGATACAGAGTCAACGTTGAGGCTATATACAGGGGGTACCCATACAGAGTCTATGTGGTAGCTATATACAGGGTGTTACGGTACAGAGTCAATGTGGAGGCTATATACAGGGTGTTACGGTACAGAGTCAATGTGGAGGCTATATACAGGGGGTACCGGTACAGAGTCAATGTGGAGGCTATATACAGGGCGTACCGGTACAGAGTCAATGTGGAGGCTATATACAGGGGGTACCGGTACAGAGTCAATGTGGAGACTATATACAGGGGGTACCCATACAGAGTCAATGTGCGGGGGCACCGGTTAGTCGAGGTAACTGAGGTCATATGTACATGTAGGTAGAGGTAAAGTGACTATGCATAGATAATAAACAGAGAGTAGCAGCAGTGTAAAAATGAAGATGAGGGGGACAAAGCAAATAGTCCGGGTAGCCATTTGATTAGCTGTTCAGGAGTCTTATGGCTTGGGGGTAGAAGCTGTTAGGAAGCCTTTTGGACCTAGACTTGGCGCTCCAGTACCGCTTGCCATGTGGTAGCAGAAAGAACAGTCTATGACTAGGGTGGCTGGAGTCTTTGGCAATTTTTAGGGCCTTCCTCTGACACCGCCTGGTATAGAGGTCCTGGATGGCAGGAAGCTTGGCCTCAGGGATGTACTGGTTCTTATGGTCGGAGCCCGAGCAGTTGCCATACCAGGCGATGATGCAATCAGTCAGGATGCTCTCGATGGTGCAGCTGTAGAATCTATTCACTTGACAGGTGTGGCATATCAAGAAGCTGATTAAACAGCATAATCATTACACAGGTGTACCTTGTGCAGGGGACAATAAAAGGCTACTCTACAGTTTTGTAACACAACACAATGCCACAGATGTCTCAAGTTTTGAGGAAGTGTGCAATTGGCATGTTGACTGCAGGTATGTCCACCAGAGCTGTTGCCAGAGAAATTAATTATCATTTCTCAACCATAAGCAGTCTCCAATGTCGTTTTAGAGAATTTGGAAATACATCCAACCAGACTCACAACCACAGACCACGTACAACCACACCAGCCCAGGACCACATCTGGCTTCTTCACCTGCGGGATGGTCTGAGACCAGCCACTCGGACAGCTGATGAAACTCTGGGTTTGCACAACCGAAGAATTGCTGTACAAACTTCCAGAAATCGTCTCAGGGAAGTTCATCTCCGTGCTCGTCGTCCTCACCAGGGTTTTGACTTGACTGCAGTTCAGAGTCATAACCGATTTCAGTGGGCAAATGCTCACCTTTGATGGCCACTGGCACGCTGGAGAAGTGTTCTCTTCACGGATTAATCCCAGTTTCAACCGTACCGGGCAGATGGCAGACAGCGTGTATGATGAAGTGTGGGCGAGCGGTTTGCTGACGTCAACGTTGAGAACAGAGTGCCCCATGGTGGCGGTGGGGTTATGGTATGGCCAGGCATAAGCAACGGACAATGAACACAATTGCATTTTATCAATGGCAGTTTAAATGCACAGAGATACCATGACAAGATCCTGAGGCCCATTGTCGTGCCATTCATCCACCACCATCACCTCATGTTTCAGCATGATAATGCACAGCCCCATGTCGCAAGGATCTGTACTCAAATTCCTGGAAGCTGAAAATGTCTCAGTTCTTCCATGGCCTGCATACTCACCCAACATGTCAACCATTGAGCATGTTTGGGATGCTCTGGATCGACGTGTACGACAGCGTGTTCCATTTCCTGCCAATATCCAGCAACTTCGCACAGCCGTTGAAGAGGAGTGGGACAACATTCCACAAGCCACAATCAACAGCCTGATCAACTTAATGCAAAGGAGATGTGTCACGCTGCATGAGGCAAATGGTGGTCACACCAGATACTGACTGGTTTTCTGATCCACGCCCCTACCTTTTTTTTTGTGACCAACAGGGCCTAATGAATTTATTTCAATTGACTGCTTTCCTTACATGCGTTTATATTTTTTGTTCTGTGTGGATGTAGTTTTGTTTATGATGAAAATCTGCTGCAGTGTACCAAGTTACAATGGCTAATGTACGTTCAAAAAACATTCTCTGCCTCAGCCTGCTGAACCTGTTATAATAAGGAAGTTTATCCTTGTGCTGTCAGAGAGAGGGCAAAGGCATACACACGTTTATCAGAAGTGCCCCCCCCCTCTCCCCGTCCTCTGTGTATTTTACTTGCCTTTCAGACCACAGTCAGTCATATCAGTTATGTTAGAACAGTTATTGTTTGCTCTAAGAAGCACAATGTGACCTGGACAATAAGAGTCCAAAGGCTTGGAGTGGTATATAATGGGGTCGTTCCATGAGAAGAGTACCTTTTGCGTCCCTTTGATATGTTCAGTAGAAATTTTGCACCAATATAGATTTTGAAAAGCTTGTTTTTCTAAATGAAGTGCTCTATAATATGGACCACATGGGAGGATTCAATACATCCAACAACAACAAAAATTATATGAATAAAGACATGCTAATGTGCCAAAATTCAACATTTTGCCATTGTCCTTCCGTCAACCCTGTTCCACTTTTAGGAAGATTTTAATCACAACATTTCTCCAAGTTTCCACATCATTGTAAAGCCCTAGTTATTTTGTTTCTTTGACTAAGTCATTTCTGAAGATTATTCATTATTTAATTTGATTAATGCTTTATTTGTCCCTCAACCCTGTTACGTGAAATGACCTCTACTTTTAACACAGTGAAAACATATATATTTTTAAAGTAACATTTAAATCGTAGTGTAAGAGCAGGTGAGCTGGTTCTACTCTGTTCGGCCCTGCCGGTGTTACCTGTGTTACCTCTGTCACCTGTGTTATCTGTGTTACCTGTGTTAGCTGTGTTACCAGGGTTAGCTGAGTTACCTGTGTTAGCTGTGTTACCAGTGTTACCCGTGTTACCTGTGTTACCAGGGTTACCTGTGTTACCAGTGTTACCCGTGTTACCTGTGTTACCAGGGTTACCAGGGTTACCTGTGTTACCAGGGTTACCAGTGTTACCAGTGTTACCAGTGTTACCTGTGTTACCTGTGTTACCAGGGTTACCAGGGTTACCTGTGTTACCAGGGTTACCAGTGTTACCAGTGTTACCAGGGTTACCAGTGTTACCAGCGTTACCAGTGTTACCTGTGTTACCTGTGTTAGCTGAGTTACCAGTGGTATCTGTGTTACCTGTGTTAGCTGTGTTACCTGTGTTATCTGTGTTAGCTGAGTTACCAGTGTTACCAGTGTTACCAGAGTTACCAGTGTTACCAGTGTTACCTGTAGACGATCTGTTCATTCTATGTCCTCTCTAACACCCCCTCTAGGTTCCAAATTAACCTGCAGTGTGGGGAATTTGAGGGCTGTGATATCGGCTTTCACTTCAACCCTCGTTTCGACGGATGGGACAAGGTGGTGTTCAACAGCTGCCAGGAAGGGCAATGGGGTTCAGAGGAGAAGACCCACCACATGCCTTTTAGCAAGGGAGACGCCTTTGAGATGGTTATCATCATTAACCAGGAGGGTTACCAGGTCAGATATAGAGATACTGTATGTATATATATATATATATATATACACACATAGGTATATATATAATTTATAGATACTGTATAGATGTAGATACTGTGTAGATATGGATATAGATACTGTGTAGATATAGATACTGTATAGATATATATTTATACACACACATATATATATATACATATATATATATATATATACTTTATAGATAATGTATAGATAGAGATACTGTGTAGATATAGATACTGTATAGATATAGACACTGTGTAAATGTAGATATACGTACTGTATAGTTATAGATATAGCGATAGATACTGTATAAATATAGATATAGATACTGTATAGATACATAGATACTGTATAAATATAAAAATACTGTATATAATATAGATGCTGTATAGATATAGATGCTGTATAGATATAGGTACTGTATAAATATACAAATACTGTATAGATATAGATGCTGTATAGATATAGATGCTGTATAGATATAGGTACTGTATAGATATAGATACTGTATAGATATACAAATACTGTATAGATATAGATACTGTATAGATATAGATGCTGTATAGATATAGATGCTGTATAGATATAGGTACTGTATAGATATAGATACTGTATAAATATACAAATACTGTATAGATATAGATACTGTATAGATATAGATGCTGTATAGATACATAGATACTGTATAGATATAGACACTGTATAGATATAGATACTGTATAGATATAGATGCTGTATAGATACATAGATACTGTATAGATATAGATACTGTATAAATATACAAATACTGTATAGATATAGATACTGTTTAGATATAGATGCTGTATAGATACATAGATACTGTATAGATATAGACACTGTATAGATATAGATACTGTTTAGATATAGATGCTGTATAGATACATAGATACTGTATAGATATAGGTACTGTATAAATATACAAATACTGTATAGATATAGATACTGTATAGATATAGATACTGTATAGATATAGGCATAGAGATTGGTACAGCGATAACGTGTAGTTATATATACAGGTAACTGCCAAAATAATGGAAACACTTGAATAAGTGACATTTTACAGAGTATATTGAATGCAGGTTCCTGAGTTAATTAAGCAATTAACATCTCATCATGCTTAGGTTGATGTATAAACATGCTGGGCAGGCCATTATTATTGGCTATCATAGCTATGCCCCCATAGGATAACAACGCCCCCGTCCACAGGGCACGAGTGGTCACTGAATGGTTTGATGAGTAGGAAAACGACGTGAACCATATGCCCTGGGCCGTCTCAGTCACCAGATCTCAACCTAATTGAACATTTTACGGGAGATTCCAGAGCGGTGACTGAGACAGCGTTTTTCACCACCATCAACAAAGCACCAAATTATGGAATTTCTTGTAGAAGAATGGTGTCGCATCCCTCCAATAGAGGTGTGGTGGCCCAACGCCCTATTGAGTTGTCTATGGGTTAGACCATAGTTGTGTACGGGTTAGGGTTAGACCATAGTTGTGTATGGGTTAGGGTTAGATTAGTTGTGTATGGGTTAGGGTTAGACCATAGTTGTGTATGGGTTAGGGTTAGACCATAGTTGTGTACGGGTTAGGGTTAGACCATAGTTGTGTATGGGTTAGGGTTAGACCATAGTTGTGTATGGGTTAGGGTTAGACCATAGTTGTGTACGGGTTAGGGTTAGACCATAGTTGTGTATGGGTTAGGGTTAGACCATAGTTGTGTACGGGTTAGGGTTAGACCATAGTTGTGTATGGGTTAGGGTTAGACCATAGTTGTGTATGGGTTAGGGTTAGACCATAGTTGTGTATGGGTTAGGGTTAGACCATAGTTCAAATCAAATCAAATTTATTTATATAGCCCTTCGTATATCAGCTGAAATCTCAAAGTGCTGTACAGAAACCCAGCCTAAAACCCCAAACAGCAAGCAATGCATGTGAAAGAGGCACGGTGGCTAGGAAAAACTCCCTAGGAAAAACTCCCTAGAAAGGCCAAAAACCTAGGAAGAAATCTAGAGAGGAACCAGGCTATGAGGGGTGGCCAGTCCTCTTCTGGCTGTGCCGGGTGGATATTATAACAGAACATGGTCAAGATGTTAAAATGTTCATAAATGACCAGCATGGTCAAATAATAATAATCATTGTAGTTGTCGAGGGTGCAACAAGCACATCCGGTGAACAGGTCAGGGTTCCGTAGCCGCAGGCAGAACAGTTGAAACTGGAGCAGCAGCATGGCCAGGTGGACTGGGGACAGCAAGGAGTCATCATGCCAGGTAGTCCCGAGGCATGGTCCTAGGGCTCAGGTCCTCCGAGAGAAAGAAAGAAAGAGAGAAAGAGAGAATTAGAGAGAGCATATTTAAATTCACACAGGACACCGGATAAGACAATAGAATACTCCAGATGAAACAGACTGACCCTAGCCCCCCGGCACATAAACTACTGCAGCATAAATACTGGAGGCTGAGACAGGAGGGATCAGAAGACACTGTGGCCCCATCCGATGATACCCCCGGACAGGGCCAAACAGGAAGGATATAACCCCACCCACTTTGCCAAAGCACAGCCCCCACACCACTAGAGGGATGTCTACAACCACCAACTTACCGTCCGAAGACAAGGCCGAGTATAGCCCACAAAAATCTCTGCCATGGCATAACCCAAGGGGGGGCGCCAACCCAGACAGGAAGACCACGTCAGTGACTCAACCCACTCAAGTGACGCACCCCTCCCATGGACGGCATGGAAGAACACCAGTAAGTCAGTGACTCAGCCCCTGTAATAGGGTTAGAGGCAGAGAATCCCAGTGGAAAGAGGGGAACCGGCAAGGCAGAGACAGCAAGGGCGGTTCGTTGCTCCAGCCTTTCCGTTCACCTTCACACTCCTGGGCCAGACTACACTTAATCATAGGACCTACTGAAGAGATAAGTCTTCAGTAAAGACTTAAAGGTTGAGACTGAGTCTGCGTCTCTCACATGGGTAGGCAGACTATTCCATAAAAATGGAGCTCTATAGGAGAAAGCCCTACCTCCAGCAGTTTGCTTAGAAATTCTAGGGACAATTAGGAGGCCTGCGTCTTGTGACCGTAGCGTACGTATAGGTATGTACGGCAGGACCAAATCGGAAAGATAGGTAGGAGCAAGCCCATGTAATGCTTTGTAGGTTAGCAGTAAAACCTTGAAATCAGCCCTTGCCTTAACAGGAAGCCAGTGTAGGGAGGCTAGCACTGGAGTAATATGATCACATTTTTTGGTTCTAGTCAGGATTCTAGCAGCCGTATTTAGCACTAACTGAAGTTTGTTTAGTGCTTTATCCGGGTAGCCGGAAAGTAGAGCATTGCAGTAGTCCAGCCAAGAAGTAACAAAAGCATGGATTAATTTTTCTGCATCATTTTTGGACAGAAAGTTTCAGATTTTTGCAATGTTACGTAGATGGAAAAAAGCTGTCCTTGAAACAGTCTTGATATGTTCTTCAAAAGAGATATCAGCGTCCAGAGTAACACCGAGGTCCTTCACAGTTTTATTTGAGACGACTGTACAACCATCCAGATTAATTGTCAGATTGAACAGAAGATCTCTTTGTTTCTTGGGACCTAGAACAAGCATCTCTGTTTTGTCCGAGTTTAAAAGTAGAAAGTTTGCAGCCATCCACTTCCTTATAACTGAAACACAGGCTTCTAGCGAGGGCAATTTTGGAGCTTCACCATGTTTCATTGAAATGTACAGCTGTGTGTCGTCCGCATAGCAGTGAAATTTAACATTATGTTTTCGAATGACATCCCCAAGAGGTAAAATATATAGTGAAAACAATAGTGGTCCTAAAACGGAACCTTGAGGAACACCGAAATTTACAATTGATTTGTCAGAGGACAAATCATTCACAGAGACAAACTGATATCTTTCCGACAGATAAGATCTAAACCAGGCCAGAACTTGTCCATGTAGACCAATTTGGGTTTCCAATCTCTCCAAAAGAATGTGGTGATCGATGGTATCAAAAGCGGCACTAAGATCTAGGAGCACGAGGACAGATGCAGAGCCTCGGTCTGACGTCATTAAAAGGTCATTTACCACCTTCACAAGTGCAGTCTCAGTGCTATGATGGGGTCTAAAACCAGACTGAAGCGTTTCGTATACATTGTTTGTCTTCAGGAAGGCAGTGAGTTGCTGTGCAACAGCTTTTTCAAAATTTTTTGAGAGGAATGGAAGATTCGATATAGGCCGATAGTTTTTTATAATTTCTGGGTCAAGATTCGGCTTTTTCAAGAGAGGCTTTATTACTGCCACTTTTAGTGAGCTTGGTACACATCCGGTGGATAGAGAGCCATTTATTATGTTCAACATAGGAGGGCCAAGCACAGGAAGCAGCTCTTTCAGTAGTTTAGTTGGAATAGGGTCCAGTATGCAGCTTGAGGGTTTGGAGGCCATGATTATTTTCATCATTGTGTCAAGAGATATAGTACTAAAACACTTTAGTATCTCCCTTGAGCCAGGGTCCTGGCAGAGTTGTGCAGACTCAGGACAATGGAGCTTTGGAGGAATACCCAGATTTAAAGAGGAGTCCGTAATTTGCTTTCTAATGATCATGATCTTTTCCTCAAAGAAGTTCATAAATTTATTACTGCTGAAGTGAAAGCCATCCTCCATTTGCGAATGCTGCTTTTTAGTTAGCTTTGCGACAGTATCAAAAATAAATTTCGGCTTATTCTTATTTTCCTCAATTAAGTTGGAAAAATAGGATGATCGAGCAGCAGTGAGGGCTCTTCGATACTGCACGGTACTGTCTTTCCAAGCTAGTCGGAAGACTTCCAGTTTGGTGTGGCGCCATTTCCGTTCCAATTTTCTGGAAGCTTGCTTCAGAGCTCGTGTATTTTCTGTATACCAGGGAGCTAGTTTCTTATGACAGATCTTTTTCATTTTTAGAGGTGCAACTGCATCTAGGGTATTGCGCAAGGTTAAATTGAGTTCCTCGGTTAGGTGGTTAACTGATTTTTGTCCTCTGACGTCCTTGGGTAGGCAGAGGGAGTCTGGAAGGGCATCAAGGAATCTTTGGGTTGTCTGAGAATTTATAGCACGACTTTTAATGCTCCTTGGTTGGGGTCTGAGCAGATTATTTGTTGCAATTGTAAACGCGATAAAATGGTGGTCCGATAATCCAGGATTATGAGGAAAAACATTTAGGTCCACAACATTTATTCCATGGGACAAAACTAGGTCCAGAGTATGACTGTGGCTGTGAGTAGGTCCAGAGACATGTTGGACAAAACCCACTGAGTCGATGATGGCTCCGAAAGCCTTTTGGAGTAGGTCTGTGGACTTTTCCATGTGAATGTTAAAGTCACCAAAAATTAGAATATTATCTGCTATGACTACAAGATCCGATAGGAATTCAGGGAACTCGGTGAGGAACACTGCATATGGCCCAGGAGGCCTGTAAACAGTAGCTATAAAAAGTGAGTGAGTAGGCTGCATAGATTTCATGACTAGAAGCTCAAAAGACAAAAACGTCATTGTTTTTTTTTTTGTAAATTGAAATTTGCTATCGTAGATGTTAGCAACACCTCCGCCTTTGCCGGATGCACGGGGGGTATGGTCACTAGTGTAACCAGGGGGTGAGGCCTCATTTAACACAGTAAATTCATCAGGCTTAAGCCATGTTTCAGTCAGGCCAATCACATCAAGATTATGATCAGTGATTAGTTCATTGACTATAACTGCCTTGGAAGTGAGGGATCTAACATTAAGTAACCCAATTTTGAGATGTGAAGTATCACAATCTCTTTCAATAATGGCAGGAATGGAGGAGGTCTTTATACTAGTGAGATTACTAAAGCGAACACCGCCATTTTTAATTTTGCCCAACCTAGGTCGAGGCACAGACACGGTCTCAATGGGAAAAGCTGAGCTGACTACGCTGACTGTGCTAATGGCAGACTCCACTAAGCTGGCAGGCTGGCTAACAGCCTGCTGCCTGGCCTGCACCCTATTTCATTCTGGAGCTAGAGGAGTTAGAGCCCTGTCTATGTTCGTAGATAAGATGAGAGCACGCCTCCAGCTAGGATGGAGTCTGTCACTCCTCAACAGGCCAGGCTTGGTCCTGTTTGTGGGTGAGTCCCAGAAAGAGGGCCAATTATCTACAAATTCTATCTTTTGGGAGGGGCAGAACACAGTTTTCATCCAGCGATTGAGTTGTGAGACTCTGTTGTAGAGCTCATCACTCCCCCTAACTGGGAGGGGGCCAGAGACAATTACTCGATGCCGACACATCTTTCTAGCTGATTTACAAGCTGAAGCTATGTTGCGCTTGGTGACCTCTGACTGTTTCATCCTAACATCGTTGGTGCCGACGTGGATAACAATATCTCTATACTCTCTACACTCGCCAGTTTTAGCTTTAGCCAGCACCGTCTTTAGATTAGCCTTAACGTCGGTAGCCCTGCCCCCTGGTAAACAGTGTATGATCGCTGGATGATTCTTTTTAAGTCTAATACTGCGGGTAATGGAGTCGCCAATGACTAGGGTTTTCAATTTGTCAGAGCTAATGGTGGGAGCCGTCGGCGTCTCAGACCCCACAGCGGGAGGAGCAGAGACCAGAGAAGTCTCGGCCTCCGACTCCGACTCACTTAATGGGGAGAACCGGTTGAAAGTTTCTGTCGGCTGAATAAGCGACACCGGTTGAGCATTCCTACAGCGTTTCCCTCCAGAAGCCATGAGAAAGTTGTCCGGCTGCGGGGACCGTGCGAGGGGGTTTATACTAACGTTATTATCTGTACTTGCTGGTGGCACAGACGCTGTTTCATCCTTTCCTACACTGAAATTACCCTTGCCTATCGATTGCGTCTGAAGCTGGGCTTGCAGCACAGCTATCCTTGCCGTAAGGCGATCGTTCTCCTGTATATTATAAGTACAACGACTGCAATTAGAAGGCATCATGTTAATGTTACTTAGCTTCGGCTGTTTGAAGTCCTGACGAACCATGTCCAGATAAAACCTCCGGGGTAAGAAAGTTGAATGAAAAAAGTTGAGTGAGGGTAAAAAGTAAAAATATACGGTAATGAAAAAGTAAAAACCGTTAGGTAGCAAAGTAAGATCGGCAACAAAAACGCACAGCAGCGTAAACAAGTCTGCAAGTTGTGACCGGAAACAGGAAACTAAACGTTGTGTATGGGTTAGGGTTAGACCATAGTTGTGTATGGGTTAGGGTTAGACCATAGTTGTGTACGGTCAGATGAGCTAATGTGTGTTTTTCTGCCGTAGGTGACAGTGAACGGTCGAGACTTTCACATGTTCAAACATCGCATTCCAGTCGAGAGAGTCAACGCCCTGCAGATAGGAGGCGACGTTTCCATCCAGACCATCAACGTCATCGGGGTGAGACTGGAGCAGGGGGGTGGGGGTAGGGGCTGGGGAGGGTGTAGGGGCAGGGGGGCAGGGGGGTAGGGGCTGGGGCAGGGGGTATGAGTAGGGGCAGGGGGGTAGGGGCTGGGGCAGATGGTATGAGTAGGGGCAGGGGGGCAATGTGTAGGTGCAGAGAGCAGTATTTTAACCGGCTTCAAGGTAGAAGCTGCCCTCTGTTGCCAACAAATCTAGGGTCAGCGTACCCTTCCCAAATCCTACAGGAAAGATAATTGCTCCATCATCTGTCATTTTTATGTTAATTCACTGGTTCAAAGCTTTTCGGGCAGCAGTTACAAGCAATACATGGGATGAGAGAACAGGAGAGAATTTTAAATAGTGGATTTAATGAATAATCCATTTCTCAATAGTGTTTGCTTTTGCCCTTTTGTGTGCCAGGACACACACACACACACACACACACACACACACACACACGAACCGGTACACACACCCACAGGCATACTATGATTACCATTGCTTTGCTCAATTAAGTTATCAATGGTCGTTGCTTTTGCGCAAGGGCACTAAAGTAGGAGGCAATAGATACCCAGGTGGAATGGGAGTGAGTATGGACTGGCTACACAACACATTACACACACAAACACACACATATGGCAGAACGGATGTAGCTGGAATAAGCTGTGTGTTCTTCAGGGAGGAGGAGGAATGGGAGGTGGATATCCTACAGGTGGAATGGG
This sequence comes from Salmo trutta, assembly GCF_901001165.1. NCBI lineage: Eukaryota > Metazoa > Chordata > Actinopteri > Salmoniformes > Salmonidae > Salmo > Salmo trutta. The sequence goes on along the minus strand of NC_042969.1, from coordinate 87,628,303 downwards.
AGGAGGCAACATGGCGGTACGTATATATATATATATATATGTTTATATCGTATATGTATTGAACCCACTATATTGGCGTTGTGTCATGATCTACCAACTAAGCCATACAAGACCACTGGAGGGCTTAGCACTGAATATTGTGGGGTGACTGTACATAGCGATATATCCTCATGAATGTTGTGGGGTGACTGTACATAGCGACATATCCTCATGAATGTTGTGGGGTGACTGTACATAGCGATATATCCTCATGAATGTTGTGGGGTGACTGTACATAGCGACATATCCTCATGAATGTTGTGGGGTGACTGTACATAGTGATATATCCTCATGAATGTTGTGGGGTGACTGTACATAGCGATATATCCTCATGAATGTTGTGGGGTGACTGTACATAGCGATATATCCTCATGAATGTTGTGGGGTGACTGTACATAGCGATATATCCTCATGAATGTTGTGTGGTGACTACATAGCGATATATCCTCATGAATGTTGTGGGGTGACTGTACATAGCGATATATCCTCATGAATGTTGTGTGGTGACTACATAGCGATATATCCTCATGAATGTTGTGGGGTGACTGCATAGCGATATATCCTCATGAATGTTGTGGGGTGACTGTACATAGCGATATATCCTCATGAATGTTGTGGGGTGACTGTACATAGCGTTATATCCTCATGAATATTGTGGGGTGACTACATAGCGATATATCCTCATGAATGTTGTGGGGTGACTATACATAGCGATATATCCTCATGAATGTTGTGGGGTAACTACATAGCGATATATCCTCATGAATGTTGTGGGGTGACTGTACATAGCGATATATCCTCATGAATGTTGTGGGGTGACTATACATAGCGATATATCCTCATGAATGTTGTGGGGTAACTACATAGCGATATATCCTCATGAATGTTGTGGGGTGACTGTACATAGCGATATATCCTCATGAATGTTGTGGGGTGACTGCATAGCGATATATCCTCATGAATGTTGTGGGGTGACTGTACATAACGATATATCCTCATGAATGTTGTGGGGTGACTGTACATAGCGATATATCCTCATGAATGTTGTGTGGTGACTACATAGCGATATATCCTCATGAATGTTGTGGGGTGACTGTACATAGCGATATATCCTCATGAATGTTGTGTGGTGACTACATAGCGATATATCCTCATGAATGTTGTGGGGTGACTGCATAGCGATATATCCTCATGAATGTTGTGGGGTGACTGTACATAGCGATATATCCTCATGAATGTTGTGGGGTGACTGTACATAGCGATATATCCTCATGAATATTGTGGGGTGACTACATAGCGATATATCCTCATGAATGTTGTGGGGTGACTATACATAGCGATATATCCTCATGAATGTTGTGGGGTAACTACATAGCGATATATCCTCATGAATGTTGTGGGGTGACTGTACATAGCGATATATCCTCATGAATGTTGTGGGGTGACTATACATAGCGATATATCCTCATGAATGTTGTGGGGTAACTACATAGCGATATATCCTCATGAATGTTGTGGGGTGACTGTACATAGCGATATATCCTCATGAATGTTGTGGGGTGACTGCATAGCGATATATCCTCATGAATGTTGTGGGGTGACTGTACATAGCGATATATCCTCATGAATGTTGTGGGGTGACTGTACATAGCGATATATCCTCATGAATGTTGTGGGGTGACTGCATAGCAATATATCCTCATGAATGTTGTGGGGTGACTGTACATAGCAATATATCCTCATGAATGTTGTGGGGTGACTGTACATAGCGATATATCCTCATGAATGTTGTGGGGTAACTATACATAGCAATATATCCTCATGAATGTTGTGGGGTGACTGTACATAGAGATATATCCTCATGAATGTTGTGGGGTGACTGTACATAGAGATATATCCTCATGAATGTTGTGGGGTGACTGTACATAGCGATATATCCTCATGAATGTTGTGGGGTGACTGTACATAGCAATATATCCTCATGAATGTTGTGGGGTAACTACATAGCGATATATCCTCATGAATGTTGTGGGGTGACTGTACATAGAGATATATCTTCACGAATGTGTTTCTTAGCGTGTCGTAAACTCTGGATGACATTTGATATGTTTCCCACCGTCAACAGGGAGGATATCCTGGTGGCGGATACCCAGGTGATCAAATGGGGGTAAGTTGGTACCACACTTGGTGACGTTCATGTGTCTGTGTCATCAAATACCATTACATATATTTATACTGTATGTCTGTCAATGCTTATCAGGGTGGAGGATACCCACAGGGTGGAGGTTACCCACAGGGGGGAGGATACCCACAGGGTGGAGGTTACCCACAGGGTGGAGGATACCCAGGTGACATGGGGGTCAGTACTATCACCTATGTTGTTGTAACAGTGGGTCTTTATGCTTTGAATGTGGGATAATTTTCTTCAGTGGATAGTTCTGCATCAGTTAGTAAATACAGGACTTAACGTAACACGTATGGCTGACAGCTGTATTCTGGTGTGTGTGATGTGTTTTGTGTGTGATGTCTGTGTGTATGTGTGTGTGTGTTGTGTGTGTGTATGTGTGTCTGTGTGATGTGTGTGAATGTGATGTGTGTGTATGTGTGTGTGTGTGTGTGTGTGTGTGTGTGTGTGTGTGTGTGTGTGTGTGTGTGTGTGTGTGTGTGTGTGTGTGTGTGATAACATCCCTGTTTGTGGTCAGGGAGGGTATCCTGGTGGAGCTGGAGGATATCCTGGTGGAAACCTGCCGGTCATGTGTGGACAGCCAATATACAACCCTGTAAGTAACATCTGTGTGAGTCAGGATAGATTTGTTTTGTCCTAAGTATACATACATACAGTATACCCTACATGCTGTCAGTGGACTGACTCCTGTCCTATGTGAATCAGCCTGTCCCGTACTCCAGCATGATTCCAGGAGGGATGTCTCCGAAGAAGACCATCGTCATCAGAGGCATGGTGCCTCTAGGAGCTAACAGGTCTGTAGTACCCTAACCCCTATACCCTAACCCCTATCCCTTAACCCCTATCCCTTAACCCCTAACCCCTATCCCCTATACCCTATACCCTAACCCCTATACCTAACCCCTATCCCCTAACCCCTATACCTTATACCCTAACCCCTATACCCTAACCCCTATACCCTAACCCCTAACTCCTATACCCTATCCTTTAACCTATCAGAGGCATGGTGCCTCTAGGAGCTAACAGGTCTGTAGTACCCTAACCCCTATACCCTAACCCCTATCCCCTAACCCCTATACCCTAACCCCTAACCCCTATCCCCTATCCCCTAACCCATCAGAGGCATGGTGCCTCTAGGATCTAACAGGTCTGTAGTACCCTAACCCCTAACCCCTATACCTATCCCCTAACCCCTAACCCATCAGAGGCATGGTGCCTCTAGGATCTAACAGGTCTGTAGTACCCTAACCCCTAACCCCTATCCCATTTACATTTACATTTACGTCATTTAGCAGACGCTCTTATCCAGAGCAATTTACAAATTGGTGCATTCACCTTATGATATCCAGTGGAACAACCACTTTACAATAGTGCATCTATATCGCTTTTGGAGGGGGGGGGGGGGTTAGAAGGACTACTATATCCTATCCCAGGTATTCCTTAAAGAGGTGGGGTGTCCCCTTATACTAACCCCTATCCCTTAACCCATCAGAGGCATGGTGCCTCTAGGACAGGCAGGTCACCCGTGATACAAGTCAGTATTCTATGTCCGTCCATGTCTGAGGACATCAGGAGATGATGTGGAAACTGGCCACTAGGGGGCAACAGTTTCTCTGCCTCTGATTCCAGTGGTAGAACGTTTTTTTTAAATATTTTTGTTTACACCAAACCTCTGATTCCAAATGTTACATATTCAAATCCAGTGATTGAATGTTGTTTTTGTTTTTGATTTTAAGTCTATACCAAACCTTACCTTAACCATTCAGAGTTAATACCTAACCTTAACCATTCAGAGATAATGCCTAACCTTAACCATTCATAGTTAATGCCTAACCTTAACCATTCAGAGATAATGCCTAACCATAACCATTCAGAGTTAATGCCTAACCTTAACCATTCAGAGTTAATGCCTAACCTTAACCAGAGATAATGCCTGACCTTAACCATTCAGAGTTAATACCTAACCTTAACCATTCAGAGTTAATGCCTATCCTGAACCATTCAGAGATAATGACTAACCTTAACCATTCAGAGTTAATGCCTAACCTTAACCATTCAGAGTTAATACCTGACCTTAACCTTAAACACTTTGAAATTTGACTTTTAAAACAACTTTGACATTTAACGTTTGAGAAACATGGATGAACGTCTGATTCTGACGTGAGACTGTGAGAGCTGGTTGAGGAGCTACCAAGTCTGTAGGTGCTCATTTTAGTCTTTGCCCTTCCCCCAGCTATAGAAATATTGCAGTTGCATTTTCCCCAGAAATGTTCCTGGTCTGATCAGGTTACATAGTCAATAAACACTCCTACAGTTGAAGTCGGAAGTTTACATTCATTCAGGTTGGAGTCATTAAAACTCGTTTTTCAACCACTCCTCAAATTTCTTGTTAACAAACTATAGTTTTGGCAAGTCGGTTAGGACATCTACTTTGTGCATGACACAAGTCATTTTTCCAACAATTGTTTACAGACAGATTATTTCACTTATAATTCACTGTATCACAATTCCAGTGGGTCAGAAGTTTACATACACTAAGTAGAAAATTCCAGAAAATGATGTCATGGCTTTAGAAGCTTCTGATAGGCTAATTGACATAATTTGAGACAATTGGAGGTGTACCTGTGAATGTGTTTCAAGGCCAACCTTCAAACTCAGTGCCACTTTGCTTGGCATCATGGGAAAATCAAAAGAAATCAGCCAAGACCTCATTAAAAAAAATGGTAGACCTCCACAAGTCTGGTTCATCCTTGGGAGCAATTTCCAAACGCCTGAAGGTACCACGTTCATCTGTACAAACAATAGTACACAAGTATAAACACCATGAGACCACACAGCCATTAAATCGCTCAGGAAGGAGACGCGTTCTGTCTTTAGAGATTAACGTACTTTGGTGCGAAAAGTGCAAATCAATCCAAGAACAACAGCAAAGGCCCTTGTGAAGATGCTGGAGGAAACAGGTACAAATCTATATCCACAGTAAAACGAGTCCTATATCGACATAACCTGAAAGGCCGCTCAGCAAGGAAGAAGCCACTGCTCCAAAACTGCCATAAAAAAGCCAGACTACGGTTTGCAACTCCACATGGGTACAAAGATCGTACTTTTTGGAGAAATGTCCTCTGGTCTGATGAAACAAAAATAAAACTGTTTGGCCATAATGACCATCGTTATGTTTGGAGGAAAAAGGGGGAGGCTTGCAAGCCGAAGAACACCATCCCAAACGTGAAGCATGGGGGTGGCAGCATCATGTTGTGGGGGTGCTTTGCTGCAGGAGGGACTGGTGCACTTCACAAAATAGATGGCATCAAGAGGCAGGAAAATGATGTGGCTATATTGAAGCATCATCTCAGACATCATTCAGGAAGTTAAAGCTTGGTCGAAAATGGGTCTTCCAAATGGACAATGACCCCAAGCATACTTCCAACACTGTGGCAAAATGGCTTAAGGACAACAAAGTCAAGGTATTGGACTGGCCATCACAAAGCCCTGACCTCAATCCTATAGAAAATTTGTGGGCAGAACTGAAAAAGCGTGTGTGAGCAGGAGGCCTACAAACCTGACTCAGTTACACCAGCTCTGTCAGGAGGAATTCACCCAACTTATTGTGGGAAGCTTGTGGAAGGCTACCTGAAACGTTTGACCCAAGTTAAACAATGTAAAGGCAATGCTACCAAATACTAATTGAGTGTATGTAAACTTCTGACCCACTGGGAATGTGATGAAAGAAATAAAAGCTGAAATAAATAATTCTCTCTACTATTATTCTGACATTTCACATTCTTAAAATAAAGTGGTGAGCCTAACTGACCTAAGACAGGGAATTTTTACTAGGATTAAATGTCAGGAATTGTGGAAAAACTGAGTTTAAATGTATTTGGCGAAGGTGTATGTAAACTTCCGACTTCAACTGTACGTTTACCGGTGGGCCTGTTGTGTTGTAGGTTCTCTATAAACTTCATTGTGGGCGGCTCGCGGGACATAGCGTTCCACATGAACCCTCGTCTACGGGAGAGAGAGGTGGTGAGAAACAGTATGATTGGTGGAAGCTGGGGCATGGAGGAGAAAGAGATCAGCATTAACCCCTTCCAGGAGGGAGAGTACTTTGACGTGAGTACACACAGCACACACAGAATCTCACTTTGTCAAGGTTCACGGGTATGAGATCAACGGACATTGTGTAAAATTAGAATTGAAGTTATCCAAGATGACAACATTCTAACTCGTTCCTCAGTTACTCTACGGTCTGGTTACATGCGTATTCAGTGCCATTTTGGCTATCTGTGTCAAGTTCGTTTTTTTTCCCTCTCTCTCTCTTAGATGTCTATCCGTTGTGGGAACCAGCGGTTCAAGGTGTATGTGAACGGGCAGCACATGTGTGACTTCATCCACCGCTTCCAGAACTACAACCAGATAGACACGGTGGAGCTGGAGGGAGACGTACAGATCTCATACGTACACTTCTGAGCCAACACACACACACACACACAATACTACACACACACACACACACACACACACACACACACACACACACACACACACACACACACACACACAATACTACACACACACACACAATACTACAGACACACACACACACACACACACACACACACACACACACACACACACACACAGTCTGGATGTTCCACCATGATTCAGCATTGTACCTCTGTAAGCAGGTTGTTATTAGATGTTAAGTGGATCCTAAGAGAGAGAATGAAAGTAATCAAACTACTTTTAATAAAATAAATATCATAACCAAAGACTGGTACTCCTCATTTCATGTAGCACATAGCAGTAATATCACATACAGACATATAGTCCATACAGCGGTGTAAAGAATACACTTTTATTTCTAACAAAATAAGTACACATATCTGGTTTAAAAATCAACAATGAGTACGTTTACATGCACACTAATAATTCGATATTAAACTGATTATGGCAGTAGGCCGAGTATGGCATTAGTCATGTAAACACAGGGATCACAGCGGGAGAATTGCAGACGTTAGTTGGGTGTTGGGGTTAGAAAGTCTCCTAAACTACGATAAGACGCCACCTACATAACCACAAGTTGTTTGGGAGGGTTGCCATAATAAAAAGCTTTTGCTGTCATCAAACAACAAACTCAAGCGCCTACAGTTTGCCAAACGTTACTGGAACTTTCAATGGGACTGGGTTGTATGGTCAGATGAGACCAACATAGAGTTTCGATGGGACCGGGTTCTATGGTCAGATGAGATCAACATAGAGTTTCGATGGGACCGGGTCCTATGGTCAGATGAGATCAACATAGAGTTTCGATGGGACCGGGTCCTATGGTCAGATGAGATCAACGTAGAGTTTCGATGGGACCGGGTTCTATGGTCAGATGAGATCAACGTAGAGTTTCGATGGGACCGGGTTCTATGGTCAGATGAGATCAACATAGAGTTTCGATGGGACCGGGTTGTATGGTCAGATGAGATCAACATAGAGTTTTGATGGGACCGGGTTGTATGGTCAGATGAGACCAACATAGAGTTTCAATGGGACCGGGTTGTATGGTCAGATGAGATCAACATAGAGTTTCGATGGGACCGGGTCCTATGGTCAGATGAGATCAACATAGAGTTTCGATGGGACCGGGTTGTATGGTCAGATGAGACCAACATAGAGTTTCAATGGGACCGGGTTCTATGGTCAGATGAGATAGAGCTTTTTGGAAACAAACACCAGAGGTGGGTTTGGCGTAGAAAGATAGCCATGCAGAAAAATACCTCATCCCCACTGTGAAGTATGGTGGTGGATCGTTGATATTGTAGAGCTGTTTTTCTTCCTAAGGTCCTGGACAACTTGTTAGGATACATGGTATCATGGACTCCATCAAATACCAGCAGATATTAAATCAAAACCTGACTGCCTCTGCTAGGAAGCTTAATTAAACTGGGCCGTGGTTGGATCTTCCAGCAGGACAATGATGCAAAGCACACCTCAAAATCAACACAAAAATAGTTCGCTGACCACAGAATGAAGGTTTTACCATGGCCATCCCAGTCCCCTGTCCTAAACCCCATAGAAAACCCGTGGGATGGGCTGAAGAGGAGAGTCCACAAGCGTGGACCTGGGAATCTGAAGGATATGGAGAGATTCTATATGGAGGAATGATCTCAGATCAATTGTCATGTGTTCTCCAACCACATTACGCATGATAAGAGAAGACTCAGAGCTGTTATCTTGGCAAAGGGAGGTTTCACAAAGTATTGAATGAAGGTGTGTGGCACACAAATATTTAAGAAAGATGTGTTTTATGATAAGAATGTTTCTTTTCTTATTTTACTTTAATTAAAGGTTCGTTTTTTTGTGAATATTTTGAATGAAAGACCAAGAGGATAAACAAAAAATGAAAAACATTCACAGCCCGTTTTACTCATATTTACTAAGGGTGCCAATATTAGCGGAGGGCACTGTAATATGCATAATATATGTACATCTAACATTAGAGATGAGCGTATTTTTGTAGAACAGCTGTTAAGCTCAGTTATTGTCAAGACTTCCACCGAAGGTGGCTCCTCTCCCTGTTCGGGCGGCGCTCGGCGGTCGTCGTCGCCGGCCTACTAGCTGCCACCGATCCTCTTTTCCTTGTCATTTAGTGCTGTCTGGTTTTCCACACCTGTGTCTTGCTTTTTCTGATTTAGGTGGGTATAACTTTCCCCGCAGCAGGTTAGGCTGCGTGCGGGATTGTTTGCCTTAGGTCACATGTAAGGGGTGCGTGCCTGCACCACGGGCGTTGTTTGTTTTAGTACGGTATGTGTTTACCGTGGACATATTTGCTTGTGGCTAGCGGAGTCGAGGTTTCTCCCCTGTGTGTATCGTTGTGCTTTTGGAACCACCAAAATAAACTATGGATTTTCCTGGAACTCTTCTGCTCTCCTGCTCCTGATTCCACCCCCCCCCCCCCCCCTCCATCGAGAGGCATTGTTACAGTTATGGAGTCTCTTTGCCGTTGAGAGGGAAGACGACAAAGGAGCTAGCCAGTTCCTGGCTAGAAATAACTCAACCTAACTCAACCCATAAGTAAACTGACATTAGCCGAGATACTGTAGCTAGCTAGCCGAGCTGATTCTAGACTAGTTCATCTATGAGAAATCAAACAGACAATTAATTCAAAGAAAGAAATTAACAAATGTTTTAATCAAATGTATATCTTTAGCCATTCACATCCAAGGGCGAAGGATGTACCCCCCGTGTACTTACCACAGACGCCTCATTTGTACCTCCGCTACACTATGTGGTATGATGATTAGCACATTACACATGATCCCAATTCCAAGATGGCGGAAATGTAATGATCCCAATTCCAAGATGGCGGAAATGTAAATAAAACAACAAAAGTAGATTGTGCTGATTTATAGATACATTGAACCATGTTGCGTGCCGTAGTTTACAAACTCAGTGGATAGAGCGCAAACAATGACCTCATGTCTGAATTCCTCCATCTTTATACACCTTCAATTTAAAAAATGTTTTAACTAGGCAAGTCCGTTAAGAACAAATTCTTATTTACGGTGACGGCCTACTCCGGCCAAACCCGGACAACGCTGGGCCAATTGTGCACCGCCCTATGGGACTCCCAATCATGGCTGGACGTGATGCAGCCTGGATTCAAACTAGGGACAGCAGTGACACTTCTTGCACTGAGATGCAGTGCCTTAGATCGCTGCGCCACTCTGTAGCACTTGATTACATTGATTATTTTCAGCCGAAAATGTGCAGAAGAAGTTCTTTAGGCAACATAAAAGATACAGGAGGGTCAAGGAGGACAAAAATAAACCACGGTGATTGATATTCTAATCAATATTGAGGAGAGACAAGGTCGATCACCAATCAGGATATTAATTTTATTTTTAAAAACGTATCGATAAGGGGGCTGGTCACAATACCCACACGAAGGTAAATATAGTGAGAGCCCACTGAGTGGAGTGGGCCTCTGGGTTATATACAGCCTCAGGATAGGTCAGGATAGGTGCAACCTCAGAGATGACGTACAATGGTTCCAAACACCAACCCCCCCCCCCCACATCCTGTGCCAGCACTTGGCTTCCAGTACAAAGAACTTGTTGTTTTGTTCAGTAGTAAGAACATAAAAGGACGTATTTCGTTACTTTTGTCTCCACCCTGAGAAGGGGACCAAAAGGGAGACTCAACCCCCATCGGGCTAGGGGGGAGGGGTGCTGACACACAGACACTGTGAAGGAATGTTATTGGTTCCTACGCTCACGCCATCCCTTTCACTTGGTTCATACTAGATACACATTCCCCTATGGAAACAATGTTCCCTTTCTGATATTCTGCATAGCAACAGGGACATGTGATAGACAAGCCTGACTCCTCCCCTCCCTGTGCCTCAGGTGACTGAGGCCCAGGTGAGGGAGGAAGTGCAGCCGCCAACACCAGAGTCTGAAGGGAAGACATATCAGTAAGCATATTCTGCAAACGAGACACTTTAATTATGTCAATGTTACTTAGCTAATTCTGGGGCAAACCAGAAACCAAAATGGCCCTATTTCACATGGATAATCCACCCAAAACCACTAATTTACATGGTTAAATAACACTAATACGTGAAGAAGAATTTTTTTTGGTGAACAAATGTTTCATTTTGTTGTTATATAACGCTTGAAATATTAGGCTGTTCAAAAAGAGAAACACTACAAACGTGTCATATTTTCATTGGTAAAAAAGTGATGATGATGATGGTGAAGATGATGAAGATGGTGATGGTGAGGATGGTGATGATGATGGTGATGATGGTGAGGATGGTGAGGATGGTGAGGATGATGATGATGATGATGATGGTGATGATGATCTAAGCTGTGCAGTTATGTCAACCAATAGGAGGGAAGTGAAGTTGGTATCCTCTAAGCATCAGAACAAATTCATTTACACAAATGTATTCTCACAAAGTGCAATGGCGGCAAAAGTGAAACAGTAATCAAATAAGTGACATAGGAAAGCAATCAAATAAGTGACATAGTAATCAAATAAGTGACATAGTAATCAAATAAGTGACATAGGAAAGCAATCAAATAAGTGACATTGTAATCAAATAAGTGACATAGTAATCAAATAAGTGACATAGTAATCAAAGAAGTAAATATATTACATACTAATAAAAACAACAAAATAAAGTAAATCAGGTACAAGAGGCATGAAGATCAAAGATAATACATATAAATAAAAAGGAGATTTATAAATGGCCTATAGGGCCATTGAGTTACATTTGAATCGCACAAGATCTTACACACAAGTTTAAGAATTGACTTAAAATTTGAGAAAACAAGTGTAACACATTTAATAGTATCAAAACTTACTGTGAAGAATGGTATCTAGAAACAAGTTCCTGAAACAGGCCTTATCCCCTGCCCCAGTCCAGGTTGTCTCGATGGTAAGACAGTTGGACAGAATTCAAGGTAGCATCCTCAACCTGTCGACGTCAGGTCCTTGGCCTTTTCCACTACAGCAAGAAACACAAGCTACAAAATGCAAGAAAGTATTAGAAAGATGGCGTCGACAGAGATGGTCGTCTCGCTTCGAGTCCTTAGGAAAGTATGCAGTATTTTTATTTTTTTTGTGTATTATTTCTTACATTGTTAGCCTAGAAAATGTTAAGTCTTATTACATACAGCCGGGAGGAACTATTGGAAATAAGAGCAACGTCAACTTACCAATATTACAACCAGGAACACGACTTTCTCCACTTTCTTTGTGCGTTGCGCCGACAGAAATAAACATCTCTCTGGGAAGAAGAAGGGCAGGGGTGTATGCTTCATGATTAACAATGCATGGTGTAATCATAACTACATACAGGAACTCAAGTCCTTTTGATCACCTGACCAAGAATTCCGTACAATCAAATGTTGACTACATTATCTCCCAAGAGAATTCTCTTCGATTATAGTCACAGCCGTGTATATCCCCCCCAAGCAAATACCACGACAGCCCTCAAGGAACTTCACTGGACTCTATGTAAACTGGAAACCATATATCCTGAGGCTGCATTTATTATAGCTGGGGATTTTAACAAAGCTAATTTAAGAACAAGGCTACCTAAATTCTATCAGCACATTGACTGTAGCACGCTGCAGTCAATGTATACAAGGCCCTCCCCCGCCATCCCTTCGGGAAAATCCGTCCACGACTCGATTTTTCTCCTACCGTCCTACAGGCAGGAACTCAAACAGGATGTACCCATGACTAGAACCATTCAATGCTGGCCTGACCAATCAGAATCTACGCTTCAAGATTGTTTTGATTACGCGGACTGGGAAATGTTCCGGGGAGCCTCAGAGAATAACATTGATTTATACGCTGACTCAGTGAGTGAGTATATAAGGAAGTGCATTGGAGATGTTGTTCCCACTGTGACTATTAATACCTACCCTAACCAGAAACCATGGATAGATGGTCGGCATTCGTGCAAAACTGAAAGCGCGAACCACCATGGAAAGGTGAGTAGGAATATGGCAGAATATAAACAGTGTAGTTATTTCCTCCGAAAGGCAATCAAACAAGCAAAATGTCGGTACAGGGACAAAGTGGAGTCGCAATTCAATGGCTCAGACACAAGACATATGTGGCAGGGTCTACAGGAAATTACGGACTACAAAAAGAAAACCAGCCACATCACGGACACCCGACGTCTTGCTTCCTCAACACCTTCTTTGTCTGCTTGGAGGATAAAACAGTGCCACCGACGCGGCCCGCTACCAAGGACTGCGGGTCCCGCCTCTCCTTCTCGGTGGCCGACGTGAGTAAGATATTTAAACGTGTTAACCTTCGCATGGCTGCTGGCCCAGATGGTATCCCTGCCCTCTTCGCGACTGTCTTGGTGTGTTTGGACCATGATAGTTTGTTGGTGATGTGGCCACCAAGGAACTTAAAGCTCTCAACCCGCTCCACTACAGCCCCGTCGATGAGAATGGGGGCGAGCTCGGTCCTCCTTTTCCTGTAGTACACAATCATCTCCTTTGTCTTGATTACGTTGAGGGATAGGTTGTTGTCCTGGCACTACACTGCCAGGTCTCTGACCTCATCCCTATAGGCTGTCTCGTCGTTGTCAGTGATCAGGCCTACCACTGTTGTGTCATCTACAAACTTGATGGTGTTGGAGTCATGCCTGGCCAGGCAGTTGTGGGTGAAGAGGGAGTACAGGAGGGGACTAAGCATGCACCCCTGGGGAGCTCCAGTGTTGAGGATCAGCATGGCAGATGTGTTGCTACCTACCCTCACCACCTGGGGTCGGCCCGTCAGGAAGTCCAGGATCCAGTTGCAGAGGGAGGTGTTTATTCCCAGGATCCTTAGCTTAGTGATGAGCTTTGAGGACCCTATGGTGTTGAACGCTGAGCTGTAGTCAATGAATAGCATTCTTACATAAGTGATCCTTTTGTCCAGGTGGGAAAGGGCAGTGTGGAGTGCAATAGAGATTGCAACATCTGTGGATCTGTTTGAGCGAGCGGTATGCAAATTGGAGTGGGTCTAGGGTTTCTGGGATAATAGTGTTAATGTGAGCCATTACCTACCTTTCAAAGCACTTCATGGCTACGGACGTGAGTGCTACGTGTCTGTAGTCATTTAGGACGGTTACCTTAGTGTTTTTGGGCACAGGGACTATGGTGGTCTATCCACATCGACGGGACAGTAGTGGAGAAGGTGGAAAGTTAAGTTCCTCGGCGTACACATCACGGACAGACTGAAATGGTCCACCTACACAGTGTGGTGAAAACGGCGTAACAGCGCCTCTTCAACCTTAGGAGGCTGGAGAAATTTGGCTTGTCACCTAAAACCCTCACAAACTTTTACAGATGCACAATTGAGAGCATCCTGTTGGGCTGTATCAAATCAAAACAAATGTTATTTGTCACATAGACATGGTTAGCAGATGTTAATGTGAGTGTAGCGAAATGCTTGTGCTTCTAGTTCCGACAGTGCAATAATATCTAACAGGTAATCTAACAATCCCCAAGAACGACCCAATACACACAAATCTAAAGGGGTGAATGAGAATATGTACATGTAAGTATATGGATGTGTGATGGCCGAGCGGCATAGGCAAGGTGCAATAGATGGTATAAAATACAGTATATACATGTGATATGAGTAAGGTAAGATATATAAACATTATTAAAGGGGCATTATTTACAGTGGCATTGTATGAAGTGACTAGTGATCCATTTATTAAAGTGGGCAGTGATTGGGTCTCAATGTAGGCAGCAGCCTCTCTGAGTTAGTGATGGCTGTTTAGCAGTCTGATGGCCTTGAGATAGAAGCTCTTTTTCAGTCTCTCAGTCACAGCTGTGATGTACCTGTACTGACCTCTCCTTCTGGATGGTAGCGGTGTGAACAGGCAGTGGCTCGGGTGGTTGATGTCCTTCATCACCATCATTAAGTTTGCTGACGACACAACACAAAACGATGAGACAGCCTATAGGGAGGAGGTCAGAAACCTGGCAGTGTGGTGCCAGGACAACAACCTCTCCCTCAATGTGAGCAAGACAAAGGAGCTGATACAGGAAAAGGAGGGCCGAACAGGCCCCTATTCACATCAACAGGGCTGAAGTGGAGCGGGGCGAGATTTTCAAGTTCCTTGATGTCCACATCACCAACAAACTATCATGGTCCAAACACACCAAGACAGTTGTGAAGAGGGCACGACAACGCCTATTCCCCCTCAGGAGACTGAAAAGATTTGGCATGGGTCCCCAGATCCTCAAAAAGTTATACAGCTGCACCAACGAGAGCATCCTGATGGGTTGCATTGCTGCTTGGTACGGCAACTGCTCGGCATCCGATCGTAAGGAGCTACAGAGGGTAATGCGTACGGCCCAGTACATCACTGGAGCAGGGCTTCCTGACATCCAGGACCTATATACTAGGCGGTGTCAGAGGAAGACCCAAAAAATTGTCAAAGACTTCAGTCACTCAAGTCATGGACTGTTTTCTCTGCTACCACACAGCAAGCTTAACAGCTTCTACCCCCAAGCCATAAGACTGTTGAGCAACATTTGTTTTTACACTGCTGCCACTCACTGTTTATTATCTTTGCATAGTCACTTTAACCCTACCCTGCACATTGGCTCGGTACCGGTACCCCCTGTATATATCCTTGTTATTGTTATTTTATTGTGTTACTTAAAAATAAAAAAAATAAAAAACATTTTTGTTTATTTGGTAAGTATTTTCTTAACTCTATTTCTTGAACTGCATTGTTGGTTAAGGGCTTGTAAGTCAGCATTTCACGGTAAGGTCTTCACCTGTTGTATTCGCCACATCTGACTAATAAAGTGAACTTAGGTGCATACAGTACTCTCTGGTAGATTGTATGAACAAAAACCGATGTTGCAATTTGCATTACAAATGTTGCTATTTGCATTACAAATGTTGCTATTTGCATTTAAAAAGGAAAAAGGAGTCACACACTCTAGGAGCTTCGATGCTATTTCCTTTTAGCAATACATTAAATCCTTTTGAAGTAATACATTATTTAATGTTGCGTTTAAAAAATAAATATTTGTTGTAATTTTCCTCGGCTGAAATGTGAAGTTATGAAATATTTCAGTACAGTTCTAAAGTGAAATGACATTTTCATTCTATTTCATTTTCATTTCCATGCTCCAGGCAAGAACACCACCTAGACCAGGTAAGGATCAATCAATCAATCAATCAAATGTATTTATAAAGCCCTTCTTACATCAGCTGATATCTCAAAGTGCTGTACAGAAACCCAGCTTAAAACCCCAAACAGCAAGCAATGCAGGTGTAGAAGCACGGTGTCTAGGAAAAACTCCCTAGAAAGGCCAAAACCTAGGAAGAAACCTAGAGAGGAACCAGGCTATGAGGGGTGGCCAGTCCTCTTCTGGCTTTGCCGGGTGGAGATTATAACAGAACATGTCCAAGATGTTCAAATGTTCATAGATGACCAGCAGGGTCAGATAATAATAATCACAGTGGTTGAGGAGGGTGCAACAGGTCAGCACCTCAGGAGTAAATGTCAGTTGGCTTTTCATAGCTTGGTAAGTAGCTAGCTTTTCATAGCTCCAGGCAAAAACGTATTCTAGGCCAGGTATGAAAATATGGGTCCAGCCCATTCCCAGCTCTGTCTCTAACCCTGTCTAACCTGTTTAACCAGCCCCTCTAACGAGCCCCTCCCATGGTTCTGAGTCCCTATAAGACCAGCCGTCCAGCAGCGACCGTTTCCTGCTCTCTCTCTGACTCGCCTCTCCTCCGTCTCTCTATCTGTCTGTCTGTGGATCTCTGAGTGACAGCCATCATGTTCGTTGCTCCACCTGGCTACCAGCCCGTCTACAACCCTGTGAGTAGCATGTCTCCTTGTCTAGCGTATACGGATATCATAGATATTGTCTGAATCTACCATTCTTCATTTACTTCACTTTTAAACTTTTACTCTACGTACCCTGTTAGGATATAAACTCCCTTAATGTATATAATAGTGGATCTGGTACCGGGTTCCAGCCAACATTTTAGCTTATATATCAATCTGTGGACCCCCGTACATCGAAATGGATTGCATTTAGAGATAGCCCTAGTTCTCATGACCTCGGGAGTATGGGGGTGCATTCAAGACAACTGGGAACTTGTAGATAAACGAGGTCAAATCATGACGTCAGTGATCTTCAGGTCGGAAAGTCGGAGCTCTAGAAAGATGCTCGAGTTTCCGATTTGGAATTCCGAGTTGGATGAACGTTCCAAAAATATTTTTTCACAGTTGGAGTTTGTTTTTTCCCCCCCATAGTTTCCAGTTGTCTTTAATGCATCATATATCGCTTTCGCCTGTGTGACTCTGGGATGTCCCACCTACCATTTAATTCGCTCTTCCTGCTCTCTATCAGCTCCCTGGCTGAACGCTACGTCATAGCCATCGATAAAAGCACGACCCTTGAGATTAGGGAGGAAGAGGCAAAACGAGAGGGTTTTACTCCGCCACAAAATCTATCCACGTTAGGCAGATCATTATCAAATTATTAAACAAGTGAGGAGGTTTTTTTATACGGCAGAACAATGAGAGAGTGTCGAATTTAGTCAAAGATAAAAAAATAAATAATGAATTGCAATATTGATATGTGAGGCGTTATTTGATCGTAATTGAAGTTTGGTAATGCTTAGGTTGTTAGGAGTTTACCATCTAGTAGTTAAATAGATAAATGAACCCTCACAAAAGGCATTCTCTCCTAAACACTCACACACCGTACACACACACAAACACTACACACGCGCACACACAAACACACACTCTCTTCTGACAGCAATAAGAGGAAGTGTAGAACATGTGTAGTGTTTGTGTGTGTGTACAGTAGTGTAAAACATGCATAAATAATGATTTATCCGTTCGGTCACGTCTGGACAGTGTGTGTGTCCTATTATTCTCCACCTGATATAAGTATGATGCGCGTGACATCCTGGCAACTTTGAGAAGAAAAAAAAAAAACCACATATATATATATATTAGAATTATCACTGTTGAAATTCGAGACGTCGATGCATATTCATGAGGCTGGCATAGAATCCATCTCTTCATTGGATACATGCCATTGACATCAACATCGCTCATCAAATATAAAAAAAATAAATAAAAAAATAAAGTCTTAAAATAGCGAGATGGATCCATCAATCCAAAGAGACAGCTCGCCGTTCCGCTCTGTGGACAACGAATCCCATTGTTACTGTCACGACCGTCGTATGAGTAATTGGACCAAGGCGCAGCGTGAGTAGAGTTCCACATTTTAATAATAGTGAAACTTCCAAAAAACAACAAAGATATAACGATCGTGAAAATACGTAGCGCACATAGGCACTCACACAAAACAATATCCCACATCGCAGGTGGAAAAAGGACACACTAAGTATGATCCCCAATTAGAGGTAACGATATTCAGCTGCCTCTAATTGTGAACCATACACACACACCAACATAGAAACACAATACCTAGAAACTCCCCTAGTCACGACCTGACCTAAAACACAATGGAGAACCCCCGAGGGCTCTCTATGGTCAGGGCGTGACAGTTACGGCAGAAACTTAAGCATCTCATCATGATATCCAGTATCTCTGCACCCATCGGTGCCTCAGAGCGAGACGTCTCAGTGGCACATTTTTTCTGGTCATTGCGGGGCGAGCGGGGAGGGGACAATAAGTAGACCAGAGCCAGCTGTTCCCTCTCTGGCATGAGCATGCCAGATATTATGGCGGAACCATGAGCTTATGCGGAAAAGCATGATAAGTCGACTATCTTCATTTAAAATCTACCATCTTTGATCCTAGTGCCGCAGGAGAGAGTAGTTTCGTTGCTCTAGCAACATTCAGCGATCGATTTATAGTTTAGAAAAGGAAATATAAAATAATTCATCGATTTTAAACAAACAAAAAAACACTTTCTGTTTGCCATAGATGGATATCTATATGAGATGAAAAGCCAGTTCCTAACGAGTTCAGGAAGCCAAGCTAGAGCCCTGTACGGTGTTACAAAGGGTGGGGGCTAGCCCAATAATGTACATAAACATGTTGGTTATGCATCTTGTTGACAATCATCCAAGGACATCTTGACTTGCATTACACCCTCGCTGTAGAATAATTTTCTCATGAAATAATGTGAGAGAAAAGCATTCCTGTAAACGCCACCTGCTACAAGCAGAATAAAGTTATGGTTAAACTAGAAATGTGACAAATCTGTTTTGATAGGAGGTCAGCGTAATCCTCACTGATGAATGTGTGAATTATCTTGTCATGTTTTTGGCTAACCGCAGTGGAACATCGTTGAAGGCATGAACCGGCAGAACAGGTTATGTAGTGTCGTCGTCATAATAACAAGGAAAACCGCAGTAACTGTGGTCAAAACATGTTGGAACAAAGCCAGAGTGCAGAAATCATATTTGTACTTGACCTTGTGTACTCAAAAAGTTACTACACTTCAGCTATTTAACCCCTGTGCGACGGGACGGACAACCAGCGAAAAATCCTATCGCCATTAGCATAACAAAATTTAATACTTTTTTTTTCAATTTTTTTTTCAAATTATATCGTTTTATAGATACACCTCTCCTGAATCGAACCACGTTGTCCGATTTCAAAAAGGCTTTACAGCAAAAGCAAAACATTAGATTATGTTAGAGGAGTATATTGTAAAAGTAGCCACATAGCCATTTTCCGACCAACCACATGCATCACAAATAACCCAAAAAACAGCTAAATGCAGCACTAACCTTTGACAATCTTCATCAGATGACACACCTAGGACACCATGTTACACAATACATGCATTCTTTTGTTCGATAAAGTTCATATTTATATATAAAAACAGCATTTTACATCGGTGCGTAACGTTGACTAATTATTTTCCCTCAAATGCATCCGATGAAACAGCGCTACAATTTACTAAATTACTATTCGAAAACATTTTTTAAATGTAATATTGTCATTCTAAGATTTATAGATGAATATCTCTTGAAAGCACCTGTAATGCCAGATTTAAAAATAACTTTACTGGGTAATCACACTTTGCGATAAAAGGGGATGCGATACTCAGAACAATAGGCTAGCAATACAGGTCAGCGCCATCTTGGAACAATCGCATATCAAATCTAGTCTTGTATACTATTGTCAATAATCCCTTACCTTTGATTATCTTCATCCTTAGGCACTTCCAGGAATCCCAGGTCCACAACAAATGTATTTTCGTTAGAAAAAGTTCATCCTTTATGTTCCATTAGCTTGTTGTTGTTAGAGCGTTCTGAAGGCTGCACCAAAAGCTCCGTGGCCGCGGGACTATTCTTTCAACAAAATGCATTTTTTTCTTATTTAGGTTCGTTCAAACATGTCAAACGTTGTATAACATAAATCTTTAGGGCCTTTTTCAACCAGAGCTCCAATAAGATTCAAGGGGGACGATTGCATTGTCTTTATAAACGTTTCGAAAGGGGAGGGTAGCCAGGGGCGCGGGCGTCATAATGGTGATGGCCCTCTCCGTGTGACCACGTTCCACAGCGTGTCATTCTGTCAGTATTCACAGTAGGAGACTCAAATTACTTTGTCAAGACTGGGGACATCTAGTGGAAGCAATAGGAAGTGCTCAATGAACCATAGCTCACGGTGTGATTAATAGACAACGTGATGAAGTTGAGTCCGCAATTCAGAATTCCACTTCCTGTTTCGATCTGTCTCGGGGTTTTGACTGCCATATGAGTTCTGTTATACTCACAGACACCATTCAAACAGTTTTAGAAACTTTAGGGTGTTTTCTATCCACAATTATTAATTATATGCATATCCTAGCTTCTGAGTTTGAGTAGTAGGCCGTTTAAAATGGGCACAATTTTTTTTCAAAATGCGCTGTGGCGCCCCCTATCCTAGGCGAGCATCAAGAGGTTAATTTATAATCATCTTTTATCAGAAAGGTGAGATTTTAATATTTTTGGCAGTATAAGCCTTACTATGTGTTGTCTATGGCCCTCTCATGATAAATAATTACTTTTGGGGAGTCTGTTTAGGCAGAAATCTACATTTTGACATTACATTTAACAGGAAAAGTTCCCAGACTGCCTTGCATCTCTACTTGTGTATAGTTGTTATTACTTCCCACACTACCTAACTTGTGTATAGTTGTTAAATGGTTATTATTTCCCAGACTGCCTTGCATCTATACTTGTGTATAGTTGTTAAACGGTTATTACTGTGTGTTCTGTGCAGAGTATCCCCTATGTGGGGCCGATCTACGGCGGGCTGAGATCAGGGATGTCTGTATACATCCAGGGAGTCATCCCTCACGAGATCACCAGGTGAGAAACACAGCCTCTGAAGATTGGAGGTATGCTACACATGATCAGATTGTAACGTTTGGGCGACAACAAGGGAATTTCTTTACACATTCTTAAATTGAATGTGCATCAATGGTCGATGTGTTTATCACGTTTTAGGGGAAGACCCAGATGCAGACAGTGTCGAAGTAACAAAAGTTTATTACTAGAACAGGGGCCAGGCAAAAGGACAGGTCAAGGACAGGCAGAGGTCAGTAATCCAGATCTGAGTCAAAAGGTGCAGAACGGCAGGCAGGTCAGGGCAGGCAGAATGGTCAAACCCAGGAAAAAAAAATGAAAAAAGGAACTATAGAAAAAGACAATGAGCAAAGGGGGAAAAACGCTGGTAGGCTTGACGGACAAAACGAACTGGGAACAGACAAACAGAGAACACAGGTATAAATACACTGGGGATAATGGGGAAGATGGGCGACACCTGGAGGGGGGGTGGAGAGAGACAAGCACAAAGACAGGTGAAACAGATCAGGGTGTGACACAGTGTTGAGTTCAGTACAGAAGATGAAGCTGTATATTTCATATCAGTTATGTTAGAACAGTTATTGTTTGCTCTAAGAAGCACAATGTGACCTGGACAATAAGATCCCACGGGCTTGGAGTGGTATATAATGGGGTCGTTCCATGAGAAGAGTACATTTTGCGTCCCTACGATATGTTTAGTAGAAATTGTGCACCAATATTGAAGCCTGTTATACTAAATGAAGTCCTCTTTAATATAGTCAACACAGAAAATGTCAGACTACAGTCAGTCATATCAGCTATGTTAGAAAAGTTATTACCTGGACAATAAGAGCCTCAGTGGCTTGGTGTGGTAGAAATTCCTTTTCTGACCACGTATCGGTAACCAGGAAAATACTTTATAAACACAGCATTGTTCAATACTAGTTTCTGATTGGCTAGAAGAGCATTCTAGAATGGGCATTAATTAAGCAATAATGAGAGCACATGTGTTATGACGTTTTTATACAACGGGTGGGTCTAATCCTGAATGCTGATTGGTTAAAACCGCATTCAGGCCATTGTCTATTTCACAAGTTACCATGGGCGAAATATATGATGTTGAAATGCCTTTTTACTCTGTTCCATCTGACTGCTGCAATCCACCGTCTCATCAGCCCAGCCAGGCAATTTATAAACTTGATCTCCACTATAAAAGACATCTAGACATTGTCTCCAATTTCTTTTAGACTCACATTTAGTTTTCAACAGCGGAGATTTGAATAAATCTTGGTGTCTGTCTTTCTGACATTTGCCCCCAAAAAATGTACATTGAAATTGGATCTCCAGCTATCCAATGGTAATGAACGTGTCGGGAGTCAAGACGAGGCAGACTGGTTGGCAGCTTTTCTCAGCCTGTCAAAATCATGAATCAGCATCATTTTTTATGGATATATACACTACCTGTCAAAAGTTTAAGAACACCTACTCATTCAAGTGTTTTTCTTTATTTTTACTATTTTATACATTGTAGAATAATAGTGAAGACATCAAAACTATAAAATAACAAATATGGAATCATGTAGTAACCAAAAAAAAGTGTTAAACAAATCAAAACATTTTATTTTTTGAGATTCTTCAAAATAGCCACGCTTTGCCTTGATGACAGCTTTTGCACACTCTTGACAATCTCTCAACCAGGTTGTCACCTGGAATGCATTTCAATTAACATGTATAAGCGGGATAAATGCTTCCAGTCTGTATACTACCTTGGAAAAATGTACTCGGCTCTGCCTCGTCCTGCTGAATCGTCCATTATTTCCAAAGTAATGAAAAGAGCGTTGCCATTTATCCCTTACATAACTAGGGCTCCGGTGTTATTTGTTGTCCGTTTTGTTCATTCTATGTCCTCTCTAACACCCCCTATAGTTTCAACATGAACTTGCAGTGTGGAGAATCTGAGGGCAGTGATATCGGCTTTCACTTCAGCCCTCGCTTCGACAACTGGGACAAGGTGGTGTTCAACAGCTGCCAGGAAGGGGAATGGGGTTCAGAGGAGGAGATCCACAACATGCCTTTTAGCAAGGGAGACGCCTTCGAGATGGTTATCTTCATTAAACAGGAGGGTTACCAGGTCAGACATAGAGATACTGTATAGATATATATACTTTATAGATACTGTATAGATAGAGATACTGTGTAGATATAGCAATAGATACTGTATAGATATAGTAATAGATACTGTATAGATATAGTGATAGATACTGTATAGATATAGTGATAGATACTGTATAGATATAGTAATAGATACTGTATAGATATAGTAATAGATACTGTATAGATATAGCAATAGATACTGTATAGATATAGTAATAGATACTGTATAGATATAGTAATAGATACTGTGTAGATATAGTGATAGATACTGTATAGATATAGTCATAGATACTGTATAGATATAGTAATAGATACTGTATAGATATAGTAATAGATACTGTATAGATATAGTGATAGATACTGTATAGATATAGTAATAGATACTGTATAGATATAGTGATAGATACTGTATAGATATAGTAATAGATACTGTATAGATATAGTGATAGATACTGCGTAGATATAGATTGTGTTTAGATATAGATACTTTATAGATATAGTAATAGATACTGTATAGATATAGAGATAGATACTGTATAGATATAGATACTGTATAGATATAGTAATAGATACTGTATAGATATAGAGATAGATACTGTATAGATATAGTGATAGATACTGTATAGATATAGAGATAGATACTGTATAGATATAGTAATAGATACTGTATAGATATAGATATAGATACTGCACAGATATAGTAATAGATACTTTATAGATATAGTGATAGATACTGTATAGATGTAGTGATAGATACTGTATAGATATAGTAATAGATACTGTATAGATATAGTAATAGATACTTTATAGATATAGTAATAGATACTGTATAGATATAGTAATAGATACTGTATAGATATAGTGATAGATACTGTGTAGATATAGTGATAGATACTGCGTAGATATAGATTGTGTTTAGATATAGATATAGATACTGTATAGATATAGTAATAGATACTGTATAGATATAGAGATAGATAGTGTATAGATATAGATACTGTATAGATATAGTAATAGATACTGTATAGATATAGAGATAGATACTGTATAGATATAGTGATAGATACTGTATAGATATAGAGATAGATACTGTATAGATATAGTAATAGATACTGTATAGATATAGATATAGATACTGTATAGATATAGATATAGATACTGCACAGATATAGTAATAGATACTGTGTAGATATAGTGATAGATACTGTATAGATATAGTCATAGATACTGTATAGATACAGTAATAGATACTGTATAGATATAGATATAGATACTGTATAGATATAGATACTGTATAGATATAGTAATAGATACTGTATAGATATAGAGATAGATACTGTATAGATATAGTAATAGATACTGTATAGATATAGTCATAGATACTGTATAGATATAGTGATAGATACTGTATAGATATAGTGATAGATACTGTATAGATATAGTAATAGATACTGTATAGATATAGTGATAGATACTGCGTAGATATAGATTGTGTTTAGATATAGATATAGATACTGTATAGATATAGTAATAGATACTGTATAGATATAGAGATAGATACTGTATAGATATAGATACTGTATAGATATAGTGATAGATACTGTATAGATATAGTGAAAGATACTGTATAGATATAGTAATAGATACTGTATAGATATATTAATAGATACTGTATAGATATAGTGATAGATACTGTATAGATATAGTAATAGATACTGTATAGGTATAGTAATAGATACTGTATAGATATAGTAATAGATACTGTATAGATATAGTGATAGATACTGTGTAGATATAGTGATAGATACTATATAGATATAGGTATACAGTGGATTCAGAAAGTATTCAGACCCCTTAACTTTTTCCACATGTTGTTACGTTACAGCCTTATTCTAAAAAAAATCCTTATCAATCTACAAACAATACCCCATAATGACAAAGCAAAAACAGGTTTTTAGAAAGGGTCTGAATACTTATGTACTCTAAAAAGAGTCTTGGTGGTTCCAAACTTCTTCCATTTAAGAATAATGGAGGCCACTGTGTTCTTGGGGATCTTCAATGCTGCAGAAATGTTTTGGTACCCTTCCCCAGATCTGTGCCTCAACACAATGCTGTCTCGGAGCTCTACGGACAATTCCTTTGACCTCATGACTTGGTTTTTGCTCTGACATGCACTGTCAACTGTGGGACCTTATATATATATATGTATATATATATATATATATATATATATATATATATATATATATATATATATATATACTATATAGATACTATATAGATACTATATAGATATAGAGATAGATACGGTATGGTGATAGATACTTTTGATGCTGTATCACATCCGGCCGTGATTGGGAGTCCCATAGGGCGGTGTACAATTGGCCCAGAGTCGTCCGGGTTTGGCCGGAGTAGACCGTCATTATAAATAAGAATTTGCTCTTAACTGACTTGCATATTTAAATAAAGGTTAAATAATAAATATTTTTTATAAAAAATGTAATATAGATACTGTATAGATATTGATACTTTAAATATATAAATACTGTATACATATAGATACTCTATAGACACTATATATACTGTATAGATACTATAGATACTGTATGAATATAGATAATGTATAGAGAAAAATATTGATACTGTGTATATTTACTGTATACTGTGTATATAGATCATGTATAGAGATAGATACTGTGTATATTTACTGTATATATATATATATATATATAGATAATGTATAGAGATAGATACTGTGTATATTTACTGTATATATATATATATATATATATATATATAGATCATGTATAGAGATAGATACTGAGTGACCATGTAGTTAATCTGAAACATTCTTACGAGAGTTTTAAAACTAGATGTATTTTGTTTTGCCCGTAATTAAGCACAAGTTTTACATTTAAATTCCTGCATAGCTAAAAAATCTGACTGTAGTTTTGACACAGACAGATCAACAGTCAGGGCGATAGTATACATAATACTATCATCCAAATGTAGGATGAAGTTTACCATTTTTAACATTTACATTACATTTAAGTCATTTAGCAGACGCTCTTATCCAGAGCGACTTACAAATTGGTGCATTCACCTTATGATATCCAGTGGAACAACCACTTTACAATAGTGCATCTAAATCTTTTGGGGGGGGGGGGGGGGGTTAGAAGGATTACTTTATCCTATCCCAGGTATTCCTTAAAGAGGTGGGGTTTCAGGTGTCTCCGGAAGGTGGTGATTGACTCCGCTGTCCTGGCGTCGTGAGGGAGCTTGTTCCACCATTGGGGTGCCAGAGCAGCGAACAGTTTTGACTGGGCTGAGCGGGAACTGTGCTTCCTCAGAGGTAGGGAGGCGAGCAGGCCAGAGGTGGATGAACACAGTGCCCTTGTTTGGGTGTAGGGCCTGATCAGAGCCTGAAGGTACGGAGGTGCCGTTCCCCTCACAGCTCCGTAGGCAAGCACCATGGTCTTGTAGCGGATGCGAGCTTCAACTGGAAGCCAGTGGAGAGAGCGGAGGAGCGGGGTGACATGAGAGAACTTGGGAAGGTTGAACACCAGACGGGCTGCGGCGTTCTGGATGAGTTGTAGGGGTTTAATGGCACAGGCAGGGAGCCCAGCCAACAGCGAGTTGCAGTAATCCAGACGGGAGATGACAAGTGCCTGGATTAGGACCTGCGCCGCTTCCTGTGTGAGGCAGGGTCGTACTCTGCGAATGTTGTAGAGCATGAACCTACAGGATCGGGTCACCGCCTTGATGTTAGTGGAGAACGACAGGGTGTTGTCCAGGATCACGCCAAGGCTCTTAGCACTCTGGGAGGAGGACACAAGGGAGTTGTCAACCGTGATGGCGAGATCATGGAACGGGCAATCCTTCCCCGGGAGGAAGAGCAGCTCCGTCTTGCCGAGGTTCAGCTTGAGGTGGTGATCCGTCATCCACACTGATATGTCTGCCAGACATGCAGAGATGCGATTCGCCACCTGGTTATCAGAAGGGGGAAAGGAGAAGATTAATTGTGTGTCGTCTGCGTAGGAATGATTGGAGAGACCATGTGAGGATATGACAGAGCCAAGTGACTTGGTGTATAGCGAGAATAGGAGAGGGCCTAGAACTGAGCCCTGGGGGACACCAGTGGTGAGAGCACGTGGTGCGGAGACAGATTCTCGCCACGCCACCTGGTAGGAGCGACCTGTCAGGTAAGACGCAATCCAAGCGTGGGCCGCGCCGGAGATGCCCAACTCGGAGAGGGTGGAGAGGAGGATCTGATGGTTCACAGTATCAAAGGCAGCAGATAGGTCTAGAAGGATGAGAGCAGAGGAGAGAGAGTTAGCTTTAGCAGTGCGGAGAGCCTCCGTGACACAGAGAAGAGCAGTCTCAGTTGAATGCCCAGTCTTGAAACCTGACTGATTAGGATCAAGAAGGTCATTCTGACCAATTATGTTTGTATAAATTGTGAAAAGAACAGCTCCCAAAATCAACGTCTGTGGTACACATTTATATACAGTACTTCAAGAAATTCGTCCATCACGATGGCCTAAGTTCTGTCACTAAGATAATCCTGAAACCATGAACAGGCCTCAGACCTCAAACAAAAGCAACACATTTAATTTAGTGTCTAAAGGTTTGACAAGATCATTAACAACTAAAGTGGTTGCTGTAATAGTTGCTGTAAAGGCCCAGGCCTAAACCTTGATTGATTTCCATTCAAAAAAAAATTCTCAGATACTATATCTGAGAAAGATATATATATATATATATATATATATATATTATTCTATTGTACTATTATTCTACAATCTATAAAATATGTACACACCTACTCATTCAAGGGTTATTATTTATTTTGTAAATATTTTCTACATTGTAGAATAATAGTACAATAGAATAATATATATATATATATTAAAAAATAAATAACAAACTTTTGACTGGTACTGTATATAGATCATATACATACTGATCTATATACAGTACCAGTCAAAAGTTTGTACACACCTACTCATTCAAGGGTTATTATTTATTTTTTTATATTTTCTACATTGTAGAATAATAGTGAAGACATCAAAACTATGAAATAACACATATGGAATCATGAAGTAACCAAAAAAGTATATTTTATATTTGAGATTCTTCAAAGTAGCCACCATTTGCCTTGATGACAGCTTTGCACACTCTTGGCATGGGGTGGCTACATTGAAGAATCTCAAATATAAAATATACTTTTTTGGTTACTTCATGATTCCAGTTGTGTTACATGGACTTCGTAATGTTTTTCTCCCAGACTTGGTTCGTTCGGCCGTGCACTGCCAAAGTCATAGTAAAACTCCTCGTATGCTATTTTGTGGGGGTCCCTAATGAATTTGCTATCACAAAAGCGGTCTCTGGCCCTAAAAAGTTTGAGAATCTCTGCTCTATAATTCTAGACCATAGTTGTGTATGGGTTAGGGTTAGACCATAGTTGTGTACGGGTTAGGGTTAGACCATAGTTGTGTATGGGTTAGGGTTAGACCATAGTTGTGTACGGGTTAGGGTTAGACCATAGTTGTGTATGGGTTAGGGTTAGACCATAGTTGTGTATGGGTTAGGGTTAGACCATAGTTGTGTAGGGGTTAGGGTTAGACCATAGTTGTGTATGGGTTAGGGTTAGACCATAGTTGTGTACGGGTTAGGGTTAGACCATAGTTGTGTATGGGTTAGGGTTAGACCATAGTTGTGTACGGGTTAGGGTTAGACCATAGTTGTGTAGGGGTTAGGGTTAGACCATAGTTGTGTATGGGTTAGGGTTAGACCATAGTTGTGTATGGGTTAGGGTTAGACCATAGTTGTGTATGGGTTAGGGTTAGACCATAGTTGTGTATCGGTTAGGGTTAGACCATAGTTGTGTATGGGTTAGGGTTAGACCATAGTTGTGTATGGGTTAGGGTTAGACCATAGTTGTGTATGGGTTAGTGTTAGACCATAATGAATGTGTTTTTCTGCCGTAGGTGACAGTGAACGGACAAGACCTTCATACGTTCAACTATCGCATTCCAGTCGAGAGAGTCAACGCTCTGCAGATAGGAGGCGATGTTTCCATCCAGACCAT
The DNA here is from genome assembly GCF_901001165.1 of Salmo trutta. Classification (NCBI taxonomy): domain Eukaryota; kingdom Metazoa; phylum Chordata; class Actinopteri; order Salmoniformes; family Salmonidae; genus Salmo; species Salmo trutta. The sequence continues at coordinate 87,599,024 of NC_042969.1, read as the reverse complement.
CAGCATCATCGGGGTGAGACTGGAGCAGGGGGGTGAGAGCTGGGGGTGGGGGCTGGGGAAGGGTGTAGGGGCAGGGAACAGGAGCAGGCTGGTAGGGGCTGGGGCATGAGGTAGGGTCAAGGGGTTGGGGCAGGGAACAGGGGAAAGGGGGCAGGGACAAGGGGGCAGGGACAAGGGGGCAGGGACAAGGGGGCAGGGACAAGGGGTAGGGGCTGGGGAAGGGGCACAGGGGCTGGGGAAAGGGGGTTGGGGCTGAGGTAGGGGATGGGGAAGAGGGTTGGGGAAGAGGTAGGGGCTGGGGAAAGTGGGTAGGGGCTGGGGAAAGGGGGTTGGGGCTGAGGTAGGGGCTGGGCAAAGGGGGTTGGGGCTGAGGTAGGGGCTGGGGAAAGGGGGTTGGGGCTGAGGTAGGGGCTGGGCAAAGGGGGTTGGGGCTGAGGTAGGGGCTGGGGAAAGGGGGTTGGGGCTGAGGTAGGGGATGGGGAAGAGGGTTGGGGAAGAGGTAGGGGCTGGGGAAAGTGGGTAGGGGCTGGGGAAAGGGGGTTGGGGCTGAGGTAGGGGCTGGGCAAAGGGGGTTGGGGCTGAGGTAGGGGCTGGGGAAAGGGGGTTGGGGCTGAGGTAGGGGCTGGGGAAAGGGGGCAGGGGCACAGGGGCTGGGGAAAGTGTGTAGGGACTGGGGAAAGGGGGTTGGGGCTGAGGTAGGGGCTGGGGAAGGGGGTTGTGGCTGAGGTAGGGGCTGGGCAAAGGGGGCTGGGGAAAGGGGGTTGGGGCTGAGGTAGGGGCTGGGGAAAGGGGGTTGGGGCTGAGGTAGGGGCTGGGGAAAGGGGGTTGGGGCTGGGGGAGGGGGTAGGGGCTGAGTTAGGGGTTGGGGAAAGGGGGTAGGGGCTGTTGCATGAGGGTAGGAGCAGGTGGCAGGGGAAGGGGGGGGGGGCTGGGGAAGGGGGGGAGGGGCAGGGTAAGGGAGTAGGGACTGGGAGTAGGGGCTGGGGGGGGGGCAGGGTAAGGGAGTAGGGGCTGGGGAAGGGGGGGGGCAGGGTAAGGGAGTAGGGACTGGGAGTAGGAGCAGGTGGCTGGGGAAGGGGGGTGGGGCAGGGTAAGGGAGTAGGGACTGGGAGTAGGAGCAGGTGGCTGGGGAAGGGGGGGAGGGGCAGGGTAAGGGAGTAGGGGCTGGGGGAGGGGGTTGGGGCTGGGGTAGGGGGTAGGGAGAGGGAGCAGTATGTAAACACACCTCAGAGAAGAAGTTGATTTCTGTTGCCCACAAATCTAGGGTCAGCGTACCCTTTCCCAAATCCTACAGGAAAGATAATTGCTTTATTGTCTGTCATGTGTATGTTAATTCACTGGTTCAAAGCTTTGAGTGGCAGTTGCAAACAAAACATAAGATGAGACAGGAGGAAAAAAAATGTATTGTGGGTTAACTGTACATTGCAATATATATGGTGATGAATGCGTTTCTTAGTGTGTCATAAACTCGGGATGACATTTGGTATGTTTCCTACCGTCAACAGGGAGGGAATCCTGGAGATGATCAAATTGGGGTAAGTTGGTAGGCGGTGTGTCTGTTTCAACAAATACCATTACATGGATTTGGGGCGGCAGCGTAGCCAAGTAGTTAGGGTGTTGGACTAATAACCGAAAAGGTTGCAAGATCGAATCCCTGAGCTGACAAAGTAAAAATCTGTCGTTCTGCCCCTGAACAAGGCAGTTAACTCACTGTTCCTAGGCCGTCATTGAAAATAAGAATTTGTTCTTAACTGACTTGCCTAGTTAAATAATTTGGAGTTCCTATAAGGCTTACATTTAGACAGCAATGTTAGAGGTTTGTCTTATCAGGCAGGGAGATCCTTACATTTAGACAGCGATGTTTGTCTTATCAGGCAGGGAGATCCTTACATTTAGACAGCGATGTTCGTCTTATCAGGCAGGGAGATCCTTACATTTAGACAGCGATGTTCGTCTTATCAGGCAGGGAGATCCTTACATTTAGACAGCGATGTTCGTCTTATCAGGCAGGGAGATCCTTACATTTAGACTACGATGTTTGTCTTATCAGGCAGGGAGATCCTTACATTTAGACAGCGATGTTTGTCTTATCAGGCAGGGAGATCCTTACATTTAGACAGCGATGTTTGTCTTATCAGGCAGGGAGATCCTTACATTTAGACTACGATGTTTGTCTTATCAGGCAGGGAGATCCTTACATTTAGACAGCGATGTTAGAGGTTTGTCTTATCAGGCAGGGAGATCCTTACATTTAGACAGCGATGTTCGTCTTATCAGGCAGGGAGATCCTTACATTTAGACTACGATGTTCGTCTTATCAGGCAGGGAGATCCTTACATTTAGACTACGATGTTCGTCTTATCAGGCAGGGAGATCCTTACATTTAGACTACGATGTTCGTCTTATCAGGCAGGGAGATCCTTACATTTAGACTACGATGTTCGTCTTATCAGGCAGGGAGATCCTTACATTTAGACTACGATGTTCGTCTTATCAGGCAGGGAGATCCTTACATTTAGACAGCGATGTTTGTCTTATCAGGCAGGGAGATCCTTACATTTAGACTACGATGTTCGTCTTATCAGGCAGGGAGATCCTTACATTTAGACAGCGATGTTCGTCTTATCAGGCAGGGAGATCCTTACATTTAGACAGCGATGTTCGTCTTATCAGGCAGGGAGATCCTTACATTTAGACAGCGATGTTCGTCTTATCAGGCAGGGAGATCCTTACATTTAGACAGCGATGTTTGTCTTATCAGGCAGGGAGATCCTTACATTTAGACAGCGATGTTTGTCTTATCAGGCAGGGAGATCCTTACATTTAGACTACGATGTTCGTCTTATCAGGCAGGGAGATCCTTACATTTAGACAGCGATGTTCGTCTTATCAGGCAGGGAGATCCTTACATTTAGACTACGATGTTCGTCTTATCAGGCAGGGAGATCCTTACATTTAGACAGCGATGTTCGTCTTATCAGGCAGGGAGATCCTTACATTTAGACTACGATGTTCGTCTTATCAGGCAGGGAGATCCTTACATTTAGACAGCGATGTTCGTCTTATCAGGCAGGGAGATCCTTACATTTAGACTACGATGTTCGTCTTATCAGGCAGGGAGATCCTTACATTTAGACAGCGATGTTCGTCTTATCAGGCAGGGAGATCCTTACATTTAGACTACGATGTTTGTCTTATCAGGCAGGGAGATCCTTACATTTAGACAGCGATGTTTGTCTTATCAGGCAGGGAGATCCTTACATTTAGACAGCGATGTTTGTCTTATCAGGCAGGGAGATCCTTACATTTAGACTACGATGTTCGTCTTATCAGGCAGGGAGATCCTTACATTTAGACAGCGATGTTCGTCTATCAGGCAGGGAGATCCTTACATTTAGACTACGATGTTCGTCTTATCAGGCAGGGAGATCCTTACATTTAGACAGCGATGTTCGTCTTATCAGGCAGGGAGATCCTTACATTTAGACAGCGATGTTCGTCTTATCAGGCAGGGAGATCCTTACATTTAGACTACGATGTTCGTCTTATCAGGCAGGGAGATCCTTACATTTAGACAGCGATGTTCGTCTTATCAGGCAGGGAGATCCTTACATTTAGACTACGATGTTCGTCTTATCAGGCAGGGAGATCCTTACATTTAGACAGCGATGTTCGTCTTATCAGGCAGGGAGATCCTTACATTTAGACAGCGAATGTTAGACGTTTGCTTGATTCGGTGCTCACAAAAGAGAAGACTACCTCGTATTGGGATTGAACCCACAACCCTCTGAACCGTAGCTCACAGCTTTCTCCACTTGGCAATCGCTGACAACAAGTCCAGAGCAAGCCGCTAGCTTACTTCACAGTAATAGTGTTGTTTTATGTTTAACCCTATCCCAAACCTTAGCCCTAACCTTAACCACTCGGAAATTAATGAAATCGAAAATAGACTTTTGTCCGTACCACTTCAGATTTCGACATTAGACAGTGATATCTTGTTGTACCAGGGTGGATCCCCAGGTGACATGGGGGTAAGTCTGACTTCAAAAGAGGCTACTGATGGCCCCAGTTCCGATCTCTGACACTCCACTCTGTCCACAGGGAAACCTGCCGGTCATGTGTGGACAGCCAATATACAACCCTGTAAGTAACATCTGTGTGAGTCAGGATAGATTTGTTTTGTCCTAAGTATACATACATACAGTATACCCTACATGCTGTCAGTGGACTGACTCCTGTCCTATGTGTATCAGCCTGTCCCGCACTCCAGCATAATTCCAGGAGGGATGTTTCTGAAGAAGACCATCGTCATCAGAGGCATGGTGCCTCTAGGAGCTAACAGGTCTGTAGTACCCTAACCCCTATACCCTAACCCCTATCCCTTAACCCCTATCCCTTAACCCCTAACCCCTATACCCTATACCCTAACCCCTATACCTAACCCCTATCCCCTAACCCCTATACCCTATACCCTAACCCCTATACCTAACCCCTATACCCTAACCCCTATACTCTATCCCCTATCCCCAGTACTCTATCCCCTAACCCCTAACCCATCAGAGGCATGGTGCCTCTAGGAGCTAACAAGTCTGTAGTACCCTAATCCCCTAACCCCTATACTCTAACCCCTAACCCCTATACTCTAACCCCTATACTCTAACCCCTAACCCCTATACCCTAACCCCTATACTCTAGCCCCTAACCCCTATACTCTAACCCCTAACCCCTATACCCTAACCCCTATACTCTAGCCCCTAACCCCTAACCCCTATACTCTAACCCCTATACTCTAACCCCTATACTCTAACCCCTATCCCCTAACCCCTATACTCTAACCCCTATACTCTAACCCCTAACCCCTATCCCCTAACCCCTATACTCTAACCCTAACGCCTATACTCTAACCCCTATACTCTAACCCCTAACCCCTATACTCTAACCCCTATACTCTAACCCCTATACTCTAACCCCTATACCCTAGCCCCTAACCCCTATACTCTAACCCCTATACTCTATCCCCTATACTCTAACCCCTATACTCTAACCCCTAACCCCTATACTCTAACCCCTAACCCCTATACTCTAACCCCTATACTCTAACCCCTATACTCTAACCCCTATACTCTAACCCCTAACCCCTATACTCTAACCCCTATACTCTAACCCCTATACCCTAACCCCTATACTCTAACCCCTAACCTCTATACTCTATCCCCTATACTCTAACCCCTATACTCTAACCCCTAACCCCTATACTCTAACCCCTAACCCCTATACTCTAACCCCTATACTCTAACCCCTATACTCTAACCCCTATACCCTAACCCCTATACTCTAACCCCTAACCCCTATACTCTAACCCCTAACCCTACAGAGCTAAGAGGTTGGTGGTCACAATTTAACATGTAATAAATCAGATCAAATCAAATGTTATTGGTCACATACACATGGTTAGCAGGTGTTAATGCGAGTGTAGCGAAATGCTTGTGCTTCTAGTTCCGACCGTGCAGTAATATCTTACAAGTAATCTAACAATTTCACAACAACTACCTTATACACACAAGTGTAAATGAATGAATAAGAATATGTACATAAAAATATATATGGATAAGCGATGGCCGAACGGCATAGGCAAGATGCAGTAGATGGTATAGAGTACAGTATATACATATATGAGATGAGTATTGTAGGGTATGTAAACATTATATAAAGCAGCATTGTTTAAGGTGGCTAGTGATACATTACATCAGGATGGCAAGATGCAGTAGATGGTATAGAGTACAGTATATACATATGAGATGAGTAATGTAGGGTATGTAAACATTATATAAAGCAGCATTGTTTAAGGTGGCTAGTGATACATTACATCAGGATGGCAAGATGCAGTAGATGGTATAGAGTACAGTATATACATATGAGATGAGTAATGTAGTGAATGAAAACATTATATAAAGTGGCATTGTTTAAAGTGGCTAGTGATACATTACATCAGGATGGCAAGATGCAGTAGATGGTATAGAGTACAGTATATACATATGAGATGAGTAATGTAGTGAATGAAAACATTATATAAAGTGGCATTGTTTAAAGTGGCTAGTGATACATTACATCAGGATGGCAAGATGCAGTAGATGGTATAGAGTACAGTATATACATATGAGATGAGTAATGTAGTGTATGTAAACATTATATAAAGCAGCATTGTTTAAGGTGGCTAGTGATACATTACATCAGGATGGCAAGATGCAGTAGATGGTATAGAGTACAGTATATACATATGAGATGAGTAATGTAGGGTATGTAAACATTATATAAAGCAGCATTGTTTAAGGTGGCTAGTGATACATTACATCAGGATGGCAAGATGCAGTAGATGGTATAGAGTACAGTATATACATATGAGATGAGTAATGTAGTGAATGAAAACATTATATAAAGTGGCATTGTTTAAAGTGGCTAGTGATACATTACATCAGGATGGCAAGATGCAGTAGATGGTATAGAGTACAGTATATACATATGAGATGAGTAATGTAGTGAATGAAAACATTATATAAAGTGGCATTGTTTAAAGTGGCTAGTGATACATTACATCAGGATGGCAAGATGCAGTAGATGGTATAGAGTACAGTATATACATATGAGATGAGTAATGTAGTGTATGTAAACATTATATAAAGCAGCATTGTTTAAGGTGGCTAGTGATACATTACATCAGGATGGCAAGATGCAGTAGATGGTATAGAGTACAGTATATACATATGAGATGAGTAATGTAGTGTATGTAAACATTATATAAAGCAGCATTGTTTAAGGTGGCTAGTGATACATTACATCAGGATGGCAAGATGCAGTAGATGGTATAGAGTACAGTATATACATATGAGATGAGTAATGTAGTGAATGAAAACATTATATAAAGTGGCATTGTTTAAAGTGGCTAGTGATACATTACATCAGGATGGCAAGATGCAGTAGATGGTATAGAGTACAGTATATACATATGAGATGAGTAATGTAGTGTATGTAAACATTATATAAAGCAGCATTGTTTAAGGTGGCTAGTGATACATTACATCAGGATGGCAAGATGCAGTAGATGGTATAGAGTACAGTATATACATATGAGATGAGTATTGTAGGGTATGTAAACATTATATAAAGCAGCATTGTTTATAAGGTGGCTAGTGATACATTACATCAGGATGGCAAGATGCAGTAGATGGTATAGAGTACAGTATATACATATGAGATGAGTAATGTAGTGAATGTCGAAATACTGCATAGTTTCCTGAGAACGCGAAGCGAGGGGGCCATCTCTGTTGGCGTCGTGTGTGTGTGTGTGTGTGTGTGTGTGTGTGTGTGTGTGTGTGTGTGTGTGTGTGTGTGTGTGTGTGTGTGTGTGTGTGTGGTACCAGAAGTCCTCACAAGAATATTAAATCAAGGAATAATCGGGACAAGTAGATACATTTTGCCAGTCCCCACGAGGAAAAATGCGATTTTAGGTTTAGGGTTAGAATTAATATTAGGGTTAGGAGTTAGGGTTATGCTTAGGTTAAGGTTGGGTTAGGGTAAAGGTTAGATTTAAGTTTAGGGAAAATCAGATTTTGGATGGGAATCAATTCTTTGGTCCCCACAAGGATAGCATTACAAAATGTTCCTTTTTTTTGTTCCCGACGATCTACACAAAATACTCTGTAATGTCAAAGTGGAAGAAAAATTCTAACATTTTAAAAATGTTTTATGGACAATTAAACACTAAAATACACTGAGTATACAAAATACAAAGCATTGATAACATCTGTGCTTTCCATGACATAGACTGACCAGGTGAATCCAGGTGAAAGCTAGGTTCAACATGAATAACTCTGTGGTGGGGTTCTGTGTGTTGCAGGTTCAGCATGAATAACTCTGTGGTGGAGTTCTCTGTGTGTTGCAGGTTCAGCATGAATAACTCTGTGGTGGGGTTCTCTGTGTGTTGCAGGTTCAGCATGAATAACTCTGTGGTGGGGTTCTGTGTGTTGCAGGTTCAGCATGAATAACTCTGTGGTGGGATTCTGTGTGTTGCAGGTTCAGCATGAATAACTCTGTGGTGGGGTTCTGTGTGTTGCAGGTTCAGCATGAATAACTCTGTGGTGGGGTTCTGTGTGTTGCAGTTTCTCTATTAACTTCATGGTGGGCAGCTCACGGGACATAGTGTTCCACCTAAACCCTCGTCTACAGGAGAGCGTGGTGGTGAGAAACAGTTTGATTGGTGGGAGCTGGGAGACGGAGGAGAGAGAGATCAGCTTTAACCCCTTCCTGGAGGGACAGTACTTTGACGTGAGTAAACAAGGAACAGGTCTGTGTCAAAACTATTACCCTATTCCCTATATAGTGAACTACTTTTGACTAGGGCCTATGGGGCTCTGGTGAAAAGTTGTGCACAATGTCGGGAGTATGGTGGCATTACGGATGTAGCCCATGTCTATGGACATACGTTTGGAAACACCTACTCATTCAAGGAATTTTCTTTCTTTTTTTACTATTTTATAGTCCCACTAAGCACAAACCAGCTGGGATGGCATATCGCTGCAGAACGCTGTGGTAGCCATGCTGGTTAAGTGTGCCTTGAATTCTAAATAAATCACAGACAGTGTCACCAGCAAAGCACCATCACACCTCCTCCTCCATGCTTCACGGTGGGAACCACACATGCAGAGATCATCCGTTCACCTACTCTGCGTCTCACAAAGACACGGCGATTTGAATCAACAATCTCACATTTGGACTCATCAGACCAAACGACAGATTTCCACCGGTCTAATGTCCATTGTTTGTGTTTCTTGGCCCAAGCAAGTCTCTTCTTCTTATTGGTGTCCTTTAGTAGTGGTTTCTTTGCAGCAATTCGACCATGAAGGCCTGATTCACACAGTCGCCTCTGAACAGTTGATGTTGAGATGTGTCTGTTACTTGAACTCTGTGAGGCATTTATTTGGGGTGCAATTTCTGAGGCTGGTAACTCTATGAACTTATCAAATCAAATTGTATTTGTCACAAATACAACAGGTGTAGACCTTACCCTGAAATGCTTACAACAATGCAGTTCAAGAAATAGAGTTAAGAAAATATTTACAAAATAAACTAAAGTTTAAAAAAAATCTAATCAATCACAAGGTAACACAAGAAATGTACATAACAATAACAAGGCTATATACAGGGTATTACGGTACAGAGTCAATGTGGAGACTATATACAGGGGGGTACCGGTACAGAGTCAATGTGGAGGCTATATACAGGGTGTTACGGTACAGAGTCAATGTGGAGGCTATATACAGGGTGTTACGGTACAGAGTCAATGTGGAGGCTATATACAGGGTGTTATGGTACAGAGCCAATGTGGAGGCTATATACAGGGTGTTACGGTACAGAGTCAATGTGGAGGCTATATACAGGGGGTACCGGTACAGAGTCAATGTGGAGGCTATATACAGGGTGTTACGGTACAGAGTCAATGTGGAGGCTATATTCAGGGTATTACGGTACAGAGTCAATGTGGAGGCTATATACAGGGCGTACCGGTACAGAGTCAATGTGGAGGCTATATACAGGGGGTACCGGTACAGAGTCAATTTGGAGGCTATATACAAGGTATTACGGTACAGAGTCAATGTGGAGGCTATATACAGGGTGTTACGGTACAGAGTCAATGTGGAGGCTATATACAGGGTGTTACGGTACAGAGTCAATGTGGAGGCTATATTCAGGGTATTACGGTACAGAGTCAATGTGGAGGTTATATACAGGGTGTTACGGTCCAGAGTCAATGTGGAGGCTATATACAGGGCGTACCAGTACAGAGTCAATGTGGAGGCTATATACAGGGGGTACCGGTACAGAGTCAATGTGGAGGCTATATACAGGGTGTTACGGTACAGAGTCAATGTGGAGACTATATACAGGGTGTTACGGTACAGAGTCAATGTGGAGACTATATACAGGGTGTTACGGTACAGAGTCAATGTGGAGGCTATATACAGGGTGTTACGGTACAGAGTCAATGTGGAGGCTATATACAGGGTGTTACGGTACAGAGTCAATGTGGAGGCTATATACAGGGTGTTACAGTACAGAGTCAATGTGGAGGCTATATACAGGATATTACGGTACAGAGTCAATGTGGAGGCTATATACAGGGTGTACCGGTACAGAGTCAATGTGGAGGCTATATACAGGGCGTACCGGTACAGAGTCAATGTGGAGGCTATATACAGGGGGTACCGGTACAGAGTCAATGTGGAGGCTATATACAAGGTATTACGGTACAGAGTCAATGTGGAGGCTATATACAGGGTGTTACGGTACCGAGTCAATGTGGAGGCTATATACAGGGTGTTACGGTACAGAGTCAATGTGGAGGCTATATTCAGGGTGTTACGGTACAGAGTCAATGTGGAGGCTATATACAGGGGGTACCGGTACAGAGTCAATGTGGAGGCTATATACAGGGTGTTACGGTACAGCGTCAATGTGGAGGCTATATACAGGGTGTTACGGTACAGAGTCAATGTGGAGGTTATATACAGGGTGTTACGGTACAGAGTCAATGTGGAGGCTATATACAGGGCGTACCAGTACAGAGTCAATGTGGAGGCTATATACAGGGGGTACCGGTACAGAGTCAATGTGGAGGCTATATACAGGGTGTTACGGTACAGAGTCAATGTGGAGGCTATATACAGGGTATTACGGTACAGAGTCAATGTGGAGGCTATATACAGGGTGTTACGGTACAGAGTCAATGTGGAGGCTATATACAGGGTGTTACGGTACAGAGTCAATGTGGAGGCTATATACAGGGTGTTACGGTACAGAACCAATGTGGAGGCTATATACAGGGTATTACGGTACAGAGTCAATGTAGAGGCTATATACAGGGGGTACCGGTACAGAGTCAATGTGGAGGCTATATACAGGGGGTACCGGTACAGAGTCAATGTGGAGGCTATATACAGGGGGTACCGGTACAGAGTCAATGTAGAGGCTATATACAGGGGGTACCGGTACAGAGTCAATGTGGAGGCTATATACAGGGGGTACCAGTACAGAGTCAGTGTGGAGGCTATATACAGGGTGTTACGGTACAGAGTCAATGTGGAGGCTATATACAGGGTGTTACGGTACAGAGTCAATGTGGAGGCTATATACAGGGTGTTACGGTACAGAGTCAATGTGGAAGCTATATACAGGGGGTACCGGTACAGAGTCAATGTGGAGGCTATATACAGGGGGTACCGGTACAGAGTCAATGTGGAGGCTATATACAGGGGGTACCAGTACAGAGTCAGTGTGGAGGCTATATACAGGGTGTTACGGTACAGAGTCAATGTGGAGGCTATATACAGGGTGTTACGGTACAGAGTCAATGTGGAGGCTATATACAGGGTATTACGGTACAGAGTCCATGTGGAGGCTATATACAGGGTATTACGGTACAGAGTCAATGTGGAGGCTATATACAGGGGGTACCGGTACAGAGTCAATGTGGAGGCTATATACAGGGGGTACCATTACCGAATCAATGTGGAGGCTATATACAGGGGGTACCAGTACAGAGTCAGTGTGGAGGCTATATACAGGGGGTACCATTACCGAATCAATGTGGAGGCTATATACAGGGGGTACCGGTACAGAGTCAATGTGGAGGCTATATACAGGGGGTACCAGTACAGAGTCAGTGTGGAGGCTATATACAAGGTATTACGGTACAGAGTCAATGTGGAGGCTATATACAGGGTGTTACGGTACCGAGTCAATGTGGAGGCTATATACAGGGTGTTACGGTACAGAGTCAATGTGGAGGCTATATTCAGGGTGTTACGGTACAGAGTCAATGTGGAGGCTATATACAGGGGGTACTGGTACAGAGTCAATGTGGAGGCTATATACAGGGTGTTACGGTACAGCGTCAATGTGGAGGCTATATACAGGGTGTTACGGTACAGAGTCAATGTGGAGGTTATATACAGGGTGTTACGGTACAGAGTCAATGTGGAGGCTATATACAGGGCGTACCAGTACAGAGTCAATGTGGAGGCTATATACAGGGGGTACCGGTACAGAGTCAATGTGGAGGCTATATACAGGGTGTTACGGTACAGAGTCAATGTGGAGGCTATATACAGGGTATTACGGTACAGAGTCAATGTGGAGGCTATATACAGGGTGTTACGGTACAGAGTCAATGTGGAGGCTATATACAGGGTGTTACGGTACAGAGTCAATGTGGAGGCTATATACAGGGTGTTACGGTACAGAACCAATGTGGAGGCTATATACAGGGTATTACGGTACAGAGTCAATGTAGAGGCTATATACAGGGGGTACCGGTACAGAGTCAATGTGGAGGCTATATACAGGGTGTTACGGTACAGAGTCAATGTGGAGGCTATATACAGGGTGTTACGGTACAGAGTCAATGTGGAGGCTATATACAGGGGGTACCAGTACAGAGTCAGTGTGGAGGCTATATACAGGGTGTTACGGTACAGAGTCAATGTGGAGGCTATATACAGGGTGTTACGGTACAGAGTCAATGTGGAGGCTATATACAGGGTGTTACGGTACAGAGTCAATGTGGAAGCTATATACAGGGGGTACCGGTACAGAGTCAATGTGGAGGCTATATACAGGGGGTACCGGTACAGAGTCAATGTGGAGGCTATATACAGGGGGTACCAGTACAGAGTCAGTGTGGAGGCTATATACAGGGTGTTACGGTACAGAGTCAATGTGGAGGCTATATACAGGGTGTTACGGTACAGAGTCAATGTGGAGGCTATATACAGGGTATTACGGTACAGAGTCCATGTGGAGGCTATATACAGGGTATTACGGTACAGAGTCAATGTGGAGGCTATATACAGGGGGTACCGGTACAGAGTCAATGTGGAGGCTATATACAGGGGGTACCATTACCGAATCAATGTGGAGGCTATATACAGGGGGTACCAGTACAGAGTCAGTGTGGAGGCTATATACAGGGGGTACCATTACCGAATCAATGTGGAGGCTATATACAGGGGGTACCGGTACAGAGTCAATGTGGAGGCTATATACAGGGGGTACCAGTACAGAGTCAGTGTGGAGGCTATATACAGGGGGTACCATTACCGAATCAATGTGGAGGCTATATACAGGGGGTACCGGTACAGAGTCAATGTGGAGGCTATATACAGGGTGTACCATTACCGAGTCAATGTGGAGAGGTACAGGTTAGTTGAGGTAATGTGTACATGTAGGTGGGGGTAAAGTGACTATTCATAGATAATAAACAGAGAGTAGCAGCAGTGTAAAAACAAAAGGGGTTCAATGGAAATAGTCCAGATGACCATTTGATTAATTGTTCAGCAGTTTTATGGGGGTAGAAGCTGTTAACATTTTACATTTTAGTCATTTAGCAGACGCTCTTATCCAGAGCAACTTACAGTAGTGAATGCATACATTTCATGAATTATTTTTTCATTTTTTATTATATTTTTTTCTTTATTTAAAAAAAAAAATGTAGATATTTTTTTTATACTGGCCCCCCATGGGAATCAAACCCACAACCCTAGCATTGCACACACCATGCTGGCGTTGCAAACACCATGCTCTACCAACTGAGCCACAGGGAAGGCTTTTGGTTCTAGACTTGGCGCTCCTGTACCGCTTGCCGTGCGGTAGCAGAGAGAACAGTCTATGACTTGGGTGACTGGAGTCTTTGACAACTTTTAGGGCCTTCCTCTGACACCACCTGGTATATAGGTCCTGGATGCCAGGAAGCTTGGCCCCAGTGATGTACTGGGCCAGAAGCACTACCCTTTTTAGTGACTTCCGGTCAGATGCTGAGCAGTTACCATACCAGGCGGTGATGCAACCGGTCAGGATGCTCTCGATCCTCTGCAGTAGAGATAATTCTGGGTCTTCCTTTCCTGTGGCAGTCCTCATGAGAGACAGTTTCATCATAGCGCTTGATGGTTTTTGCGACTACACTTGAAGTAATGATGGACTGAAAAAGTAATGATGGACTGTCGTTTCTCTTTGCTTATTTGAGCTGTTCTTGACATAATATGGACTTGGTATTTTATCAAATAAGGCTATGTTCTGTATACCACCCCTACCTTGTCACAACACAACTGATTGGCTCAAACACATTACGAAGGAAAGGAATTCCACAAATGAACTTTTAACAAGGCACACCTGTTAATTGAAATGCATTCCAGGTGATTACCTCATGAAGCTGGTTGAGAGTATGCCAAGAGTGTGCAAAGCTGTCATCAAAACAAAGGGTGGCTACTTTGAAGAATCTCAAATCTCAAATATATTTAGATTTGTTTGACAATTTTTCAGTTACTACATGATTCCAGTTGTGTTATTTCATAGTTTTGATGTCTTCACTATTATTCTGGGTGGCAGGTAGCCTAGTGGTTAGAGTGTTGGACTAGTAACCGAAAGGTTGCTTGATCAAATCCCTGAGCTGACAAGCTACAAATCTGTCGTTCTGCCCCTGAACAAGGCAGTTAACCCACCGTTCCTAGGCCGTCATTGAAAATAAGAATTTGTTCTTAACTGATTTGCCTAGTTAAATAAAGGTCAAATAAATACAATGTAGTAAAAAATAAAATAAAAACCCTGGAATGAGTAGATGTATCCAACCTTTTGACTGGTAATGTATATAAAATTTAAGTTCTAAGTCAGATAAGTGTCATCTCACTCATTCCTCATCAAGTCTGTTCTATGTGCTCTGTTTTTATGCTTATTAACCTCTCTCTGTCTGTCTGTCTGTCTGTCTGTCTGTCTGTCTGTCTGTCTGTCTGTCTCTCTCTCTCTTAGATGTCTATCCGTTGTGGGAACCAGCAGTTCAAGGTGTTTGTGAACGGGCAGCACATGTGTGACTTCATCCACCGCTTCCAGAATTTCAGTGAGATAGACACCCTGGATGTGGAGGGACACGTACAGATCTCATACGTACACTTCTGAGCCAACACACACACACAAACAATACTACACACACACAAACAATACAACACACACACACCATGATTCAACATTGTACCTCTGTAACCAGACCGTTATTAGATGTTAATTAGATCCTAAGATAGAGAATCAAAGTAATCAAACTATGTGAATAAAATAAATACCAAAGCTGTCTTTTACTCCTCGTTTCCTGTACTGCAACAGATAGACACGATCCACACAACGGGTTAAGGAATTGCACTGTACACATTTATTTCATACAAAATAAGTATCAAAATCTGTTTTTAAAAACCATAGAAGTGACAATAAAATATGCGACTGTCATCGTAACACATTCTTCATCTCCCCGTCAATTACATGGAAACCAATGAGCATCATTTATAAACCAATCAGATCACAGAATACTGTCTCTACTGACTGTATGATATGTTAAGAGTGTAAGTCAGGATAGGGGACGTTCCATATCAGTACATTGGGGGAATATCACTATATATTGCTATATACTTTACTTACAAAAGTCCACTTTTATTTTCTCTTAATATTTTCCAATTACAATTTTGGTTAGTTGTAAAAAAAAAATTACAAAAATATATATACAAATTTACATTGTGAAAAATAAGTTTAACTCATTCATAACATTGTTGTGGGGCAAAAGCATAATTGAGCCTAATGTATCTGGGTTATGGTGTACTGAACAACATATTGGAATAAAGAATATATGGAGAGGGAATGCCTCATTAATACATGATTCACGTGAGTTCATTCTAATACACTACTGTACCAGCTGTCTACCTGTATACTACTGTACCAGCTGTCTACCTGTATACTACTGTACCAGCTGTCTACCTGTACACTACCGTACCAGCTGTCTACCTGTATACTACTGTACCAGCTGTCTACCTGTACACTACTGTACCAGCTGTCTACCTGTATACTACTGTACCAGCTGTCTACCTGTATACTACTGTACCAGCTGTCTACCTGTACACTACCGTACCAGCTGTCTACCTGTATACTACTGTACCAGCTGTCTACCTGTACACTACTGTACCAGCTGTCTACCTGTATACTACTGTACCAGCTGTCTACCTGTACACTACCGTACCAGCTGTCTACCTGTACACTACCGTACCAGCTGTCTACCTGTACACTACCGTACCAGCTGTCTACCTGTATACTACCGTACCAGCTGTCTACCTGTATACTACCGTACCAGCTGTCTACCTGTACACTACCGTACCAGCTGTCTACCTGTACACTACCGTACCAGCTGTCTACCTGTACACTACCGTACCAGCTGTCTACCTGTATACTACCGTACCAGCTGTCTACCTGTACACTACCGTACCAGCTGTCTACCTGTACACTACTGTACCAGCTGTCTACCTGTATACTACTGTACCAGCTGTCTACCTGTATACTACTGTACCAGCTGTCTACCTGTACACTACTGTACCAGCTGTCTACCTGTATACTACTGTACCAGCTGTCTACCTGTACACTACTGTACCAGCTGTCTACCTGTACACTACTGTACCAGCTGTCTACCTGTATACTACTGTACCAGCTGTCTACCTGTACACTACCGTACCAGCTGTCTACCTGTACACTACTGTACCAGCTATCTACGTGTATACTACCGTACCAGCTGTCTACCTGTACACTACTGTACCAGCTGTCTACCTGTACACTACTGTACCAGCTGTCTACCTGTACATTGAGTTAGAATGTAAAGTACCAAAGAAAGAGTAGGATCATGTACAACACGTCTTTACTGGCGCTGAACAACATGTAGATAAATGCTAGAAAGGTTATTCCTTCTATGATAAGTCCGTCTGACGTGGTGCTTTGTGGTCCATGCAGACTGTTGCATTGAGAAGGTTGATTCGAACACAATTTGAAACTGTCACAGACCTCCAGGTTTCATCACAGGCTCAACAGGCCTTCTAAAAAGGCCTACAAAGGGGCTCTATTCAATCTGCGAAGCTGAAGCAGCGTTACAGATACCGTGATAGAAATGTAAAGGTAATTTCCAATCGAGCCAACACATGCATCGTTTACAGTGAGTTAAGTCTTCGCTAAAGCGGGAACATTGCCTTTACATTTATTTATTTGTATATATATATATTTTTCTTAATTTAACCTTTATTTAAACTAGGCAAGTCAGTTAAGAACAAATTCTTTAAATCACACTGTAAAGCTGAACTTCCACAATGCGGATTGAATAGAGCCCCAAGAATACATTAAATGTCATTCAAACAACAACAAAAAATGATAATAAGCCTAAAAATACAAGAACACGTTAATATTAGTGCAAAAGTCTTATACATAAAACAACAAAAAGAATACACACGTTTAAACAATATTATATAATAGCAACACTGTGCTTTGAGCCACATGTACGTTTGAGTGTGGTGTGTCCCTCACGTAGCCATAGTAACTATCAGGTAGCCATAGTAACCCTCAGCTAGCCATAGTAACTATCAGGTAGCCATAGTAACCCTCAGCTAGCCATAGTAACTATCAGGTAGCCATAGTAACCCTCAGCTAGCCATAGTAACTATCAGGTAGTCATAGTAACTATCAGGTAGCCATAGTAACCCTCAGCTAGCCATAGTAACTATCAGGTAGTCATAGTAACTATCAGGTAGCCATAGTAACTATCAGGTAGCCATAGTAACCCTCAGCTAGCCATAGTAACTATCAGGTAGCCATAGTAACCCTCAGCTAGCCATAGTAACTATCAGGTAGCCATAGTAACTATCAGCTAGCCATAGTAACTATCAGGTAGCCATAGTAACTATCAGGTAGCCATAGTAACCCTCAGGTAGCCATAGTAACTATCAGGTAGCCATAGTAACTATCAGCTAGCCATAGTTATCCTCCGGCAGCTTTGGGTTAAATCAACATCTACTCTGATTTCAAAGTACTCTTGTCTGAATGTGCCAGAGGCACAGAATAACTGATGAATTTACAAACGCTCAACACTCGTTGAATATGGCCGGTGTCGGGCAAAAAAAAAAAAACACGTCATTAAATTGTTTCCAGCAGCACAGTTACAGTCACCGACGCTCTAGATAACATGAAAACAGCCTAACCAGCTCTGCTATGACTAATAAAATGGTCAAAGTGAAGTGTTGTCTCATTATGTGTCTGGAAGTAGCTAGCTAACGTTAGCCAAGTTAGCTTGGGTGTTTGACTGCTGTTGTTAGGGTCAGAACGCTCAGATCGCCCAGAGAGTCCAGTGTTCGCTCTGAACGCTCCGAAAGTAAAACGCTCTGAATTGACAAACACCCAGAGGGCACTCAAGCACTCCAGACTGAATTTACGCACACACACACACACACACACACACACACACACACACACACACACACACACACACACACACACACACACCCCCCCACACACACACACACACACATAATGTTGCCCCCTATATCTTATTGGTCCATTCATTGTAATAGCCTCTATCCCACCTGCAGGGCCATTCATTGTGTATACTGTAAACGCTTTATGGCAGGCAGGGTCTGAGCTGGTACTGTGTAGATCACTATATGGCAGGGTCTGAGCTGGTACTGTGTAGATCACTATATGGCAGGGTCTGAGCTGGCACTGTGTAGATCACTATATGGCAGGGTCTGAGCTGGTACTGGGTAGATCACTATATGGCAGGGTCTGAGCTGGTACTGGGTAGATCACTATATGGCAGGGTCTTAGCTGGTACTGTGTAGATCACTATATGGCAGGGTCTGAGCTGGTACTGTGTAGATCACTATATGGCAGGGTCTGAGCTGGTACTGTGTAGATCACTATATGGCAGGGTCTGAGCTGGTACTGTGTAGATCACTATATGGCAGGGTCTGAGCTGGTACTGGGTAGATCACTATATGGCAGGGTTTTAGCTGGTACTGGGTAGATCACTATATGGCAGGGTCTTAGCTGGTACTGGGTAGATCACTATATGGCAGGGTCTTAGCTGGTACTGGGTAGATCACTATATGGCAGGGTCTTAGCTGGTACTGGGTAGATCACTATATGGCAGGGTCTTAGCTGGTACTGGGTAGATCACTATATGGCAGGGTCTTAGCTGGTACTGTGTAGATCACTATATGGCAGGGTTTTAGCTGGTACTGGGTAGATCACTATATGGCAGGGTTTTAGCTGGCACTGATGATTGTCCTGCATGCAGTTTGTGTGGTCTGAGGGGAACTGGTCTTTACTGTCTGGTCTGTCTGAGGGGAACTGGTCTTTACTGTCTGGTCTGTCTGAGGGGAACTGGACTTTACTGTCTGGTCTGTCTGAGGGGAACTGGTCTTTACTGTCTGGTCTGTCTGAGGGGAACTGGACTTTACTGTCTGGTCTGTCTGAGGGGAACTGGACTTTACTGTCTGGTCTGTCTGAGGGGAACTGGTCTTTACTGTCTGGTCTATCTGAGGGGAACTGGTCTGATCTGTCTGATCTGTCTGAGGGGTTTCAGGGCCAATAGCCTGTACACTCTTTATGATACGAACTGTGCTTAAGGAGGAGGAGATGTGAGGACGTAGCTATATACATTTTGACAATCCCACTATTTCAATCACAACGTGGAATGCCTAAAGAAGTGTGTATGGGTGTGTATAGGAATGTGTAGGAGTATGTTTGTGCAAAAAAAAAAGAAAAAAAAAAGGCTTGCTAAATGATTTGATTGGGGGATTAAATGGTATTGTCCAGTCTGTCTGTCAAGACTGTGACAGTGAATACCAACAGGACGGATTGTATAGTTCTGATGGTATTGACCAGTCTGTGATGACTCTGTGACAGTGGTGAGCGTAGAGCCCTTCATCACTACCAGGGTACCCTCCTGGGCCCTCCCCTGTCCTCCTGTACCTCTGCCGTGCTTGTCGGGGTGGAGCAGCCGGAGGGTTGTAGGGTCGTCCCCAGGGGCAGCGTGGCGGAGGAGGACGACACTAGGTTGAGACTCTCCAGGGAGTCAGAGAGCAGGCGGTTGGTGTCGTGTTGGGGACAGAGGACATAACGGCTAGGGTGGGTGTGGTGCACCTCCACCGTGGCCACAGAGTCCAAGCCCTTCAGGACCCCGGACGGGTCGCGTCCCCCAACGGCCCCCAGCTCCATCGACTCCTCCATGTTGACGTAGAGGATCTCATCTGGGTCCTGGGAGTCCGGCAGGTTCTCGAGAGCCTTCTGAAGCTCCCCGCGTAGAGTCTCAAACAGAGGACGGTCCTTAGGACTCAAGAACCAGCAGGAGAACATCAGGGAATAACTGAAGGAGAGGAGGAAAGAGGAGAGAAGGAGAGGAGAGAGAAGAGATGAGAGAGGAGGAGAATAGAGGAGAGGAGATAGGAGGAGAGAAGGATAGGAGAGAGGAAGAGAAGTGAGAGGAGAGAAGGAAAGGAGAGAAGGAGAGGAGAGAAGGAGAGGAGAGAAGGAGGTTAAAGAGTAGATAGGAGAGGTTTGGTTACTTCAGCTGAAAGCACATAACTCAATTTGTAATACTTGATTTAGCTGGAGTTTCGCAATTGGGACATTATACAGTTTGAAAAAAAGGTTCTTCCCAACCCAGGTCCTTCAGTACCCCCAACAATAACCCTGGTCCTTCAGTACCCCAACAATAACCCTGGTTCTTCAGTACCCCAACAATAACCCTCATCCTTCAGTACCCCAACAGTAACCCTGGTCCTTCAGTACCCCAACAATAACCCTGGTCCTTCAGCACCCCCAACAATAACCCTGGTCCTTCAGTACCCCAACAATAACCCTGGTCCTTCAGCACCCCAACAATAACCCTGGTCCTTCAGTACCCCAAAAATAACCCTGGTCCTTCAGTACCCCAACAATAACCCTGGTTCTTCAGTACCCCAACAATAACCCCCATCCTTCAGTACCCCAACAATAACCCTGGTCCTTCAGTACCCCAACAATAACCCTGGTCCTTCAGTACCCCAACAATAACCCTGGTCCTTCAGTACCCCAACAATAACCCTGGTCCTTCAGTACCCCCAACAATAACCCTGGTCCTTCAGTACCCCAACAATAACCCTGGTCCTTCAGTACCCCAACAATAACCCTGGTCCTTCAATACCCCAACAATAACCCTGGTCCTTCAGTACCCCAACAATAACCCTGGTCCTTCAGCACCCCCAACAATAACCCTGGTCCTTCAGTACCCCAACAATAACCCTGGTCCTTCAGTACCCCAACAATAAACCTGGTCCTTCAGTACCCCAACAATAACCCTGGGCCTTCAGTACCCCAACAATAACCCTGGTCCTTCAGTACCCCAACAATAACCCTGGTCCTTCAGTACCCCAACAATAACCCTGGTCCTTCAGTACCCCAACAATAACCCTGGTCCTTCAGTACCCCCAACAATAACCCTGGTCCTTCAGTACCCCCAACAATAACCCTGGTCCTTCAGCACCCCCAACAATAACCCTGGTCCTTCAGTACCCCCAACAATAACCCTGGTCCCTTCAGTTACCCAACATAAACCTGGTCCTTCAGTACCCCAACAATAACCCTGGGCCTTCAGTACCCCAACAATAACCCTGGTCCTTCAGTACCCCAACAATAACCCTGGTCCTTCAGTACCCCAACAATAACCCTGGTCCTTCAGTACCCCAACAATAACCCTGGTCCTTCAGTACCCCAACAATAACCCTGGTCCTTCAGTACCCCAACAATAACCTGAGGTTTCAGTACCCCCAACAATAACCCTGGTCCTTCAGTACCCCCAACAATAACCCTGGTCCTTCAGTACCCCCAACAATAACCCTGGTCCTTCAGTACCCCAACAATAACCCTGGTCCTTCAGTACCCCCAACAATAACCCTGGTCCTTCAGTACCCCAACAATAACCCTGGTCCTTCAGTACCCCCAACAATAACCCTGGTCCTTCAGTACCCCAACATAACCCTGGTCCTTCAGTACCCCAACAATACCCTGGTCCTTCAGTACCCCAACAATAACCTGGTCCCTTCAGTAACCCCCAACAAATAACCCGGTCCTTCAGTACCCCCAACAATAACCCTGGTCCTTCAGTACCCCAACAATAACCCTGGTCCTTCAGTACCCCCAACAATAACCCTGGTTCTTCAGCACCCCCAACAATAACCCTGGTCCTTCAGTACCCCCAACAATAACCCTGGTCCTTCAGCACCCCCAACAATAATCCTGGTCCTTCAGCACCCCCAACAATAACCCTGGTCCTTCAGTACCACCAACATAACCCTGGTCCTTGCAGTACCCCAACATAACCCTGGTCTTCAGTACCCCAACAATAACCCTGGTCCTTCAGTACCCCACAATAACCCGTCCTTCATACCCCCACATAACCCTGGTCCCTTCAGTACCCCAACAATAACCCTGGTCCTTCAGTACCCCAACAACAACCCTGGTCCTTCAGTACCCCAACAATAACCCTGGTCCTTCAGTACCCCCAACAATAACCCTGGTCCTTCAGTACCCCCAACAATAACCCTGGTCCTTCAGTACCCCAACAATAACCCTGGTCCTTCAGCACCCCCAACAATAACCCTGGGCCTTCAGTACCCCCAACAATAACCCTGGTCCTTCAGCACCCCCAACAATAACCCTGGTCCTTCAGCACCCCCAACAATAACCCTGGTCCTTCAGTACCCCCAACAATAACCCTGGTCCTTCAGCACCCCCAACAATAACCCTGGGCCTTCAGTACCCCCAACAATAACCCTGGTCCTTCAGCACCCCCAACAATAACCCTGGTCCTTCAGTACCCCCAACAATAACCCTGGTCCTTCAGCACCCCCAACAATAACCCTGGTCCTTCAGTACCCCAACAATAACCCTGGTCCTTCAATACCCCAACAATAACCCTGGTCCTTCAGTACCCCAACAATAACCCTAAGGATCAGGGTTTATTGTTGTGGTGCTGAAGGACCAGGGTTTGGAAACACTGATCTAGAACCTAAAAGGGTTCCTCGGCTGTCGCCATAGGAGAACCCTTTTTGGTTCCAGGTAGAACCCTTTTGGGTTCCATGTAGAACCCTTTTTGGTTCCAGGTAGAACCCTTTTTGGTTCCAGGTAGAACCCTTTTGGGTTCCATGTAGAACCCTTTTGGGTTCCATGTAGAACCCTTTCCACAGAGGGTTTGTAACCCTTTTTTCTAAGAGTATACCAGGCAAACTACATGGAAATCAGTATTTTATATACTGTATATTGACCCAGGTCTGTTTTTATAAACTGTATATTGACCCAGGTATGTTTCTATTTACAGTATATTGACCCAGGTCTGTTTTTATTTACAGTATATTGACCCAGGTCTGTATTTTTTTACAGTATATTGACCCAGGTCTGTTTTTATTTACTGTATATTGACCCAGGTCTGTTTGTTATGTACTCTATATTGACCCAGGTCTGTTTTTATTTACAGTATATTGACCCAGGTCTGTTTGTTATGTACTCTATATTGACCCAGGTCTGTTTTTATTTACAGTATATTGACCCAGGTCTGTTTTTATTTACTGTATATTGACCCAGGTCTGTTTTTATATACTGTATATTGACCCAGGACTGTTGTAAGTTGACAGAAAAACTAGTGTTGAGCCACTCACATGCTGTCCAGACAGTCTGGAGGTTGTTTGAGACGGTTTCCTTGTCTCAGATAGTCATATATCTCACTGTTCTCCACACT